>NC_042957.1:74394239-74561739 GCF_901001165.1 Salmo trutta | reverse complement strand
CCACTAGATGTCAGCGATCTTTATAAAGTTGTTTGAAGTGTCTATGATTAACAGAGACCAAATTAGAATGCAGGGAAGTTGACGTCCCTCGGATGTCGTCACTTCCATTATTCCCTGCACCTGCGCAATCATGAGACGCGAAACATTTTTCAAAAACGTTTTTCTAGACACAGGAGAGGTCGGGTTGAAACATTACTGATGTTTCACGTTAAAAATGGCTCTAAAGATTGATGCTAAACAACGTTTGACATGTTTGAACAAACGTAAATAGATTATTAAAAAAAAAGAAGTAACTTTTCGGCGTGACTTCACACCCCCCCGCGCTACTTTTTAGTAGCCACCGAAGCGCTAACAACATGGAACAACTTGGAGTTATTTGGACATCAATTATGAACTTTGTCAAAAGAAACCACATTTGTTGTGGTCCTGGGATTCCTGGAAGTGCCAATGGATGAAGATAATCAAAGGTAAGGGATTATTGACAATAGTATTATTGATATTACATGGTTACAAGATGATGCTAACCTATATAGCCTAGCCTATTGTTCTTAGTACAGCACCCGTTTTATTGGAACTTGTGATTTCCCAGTAAAGTTATTTTGAAATCTGGCAATACAGTAGCATTTACGAAATGTTAAACTATAATTATTTGAATGACAATATTATAATTTACCAATGTTTTCGAATAGTAATTTTGTAAATTGTAACGTTGTTCACCGGAAGCATTTCAGAGAAGAAAAAAATCTGAATTTCACCGCTACTGTAAAATGCTGTTTTTGGATATAAATATGAACTTGATGGAACAAAAAATGCATGTATTGTATAACATAATGTCCTAGGAGTGTCATCTGATGCAGATTGTCAAAGGTTGGTGCATAATTTTAGCTGGTTTCTGCTTTTGGTGACGCCTGACCTTGAATTGAAAATGGATGTTTGTACTTTTGTGGCTATGTACTGTCCTAACATAATCTAACTTTATGCTTTTGCCGTAAAGCCTCTTTGAAAATCGAACAATGTGGTTAGATTAAGGAGATGTTTATCTTTTAAATGGTGTAAAATAGTTGATTGAGAAATTGAAATGATTAGATTTTTGATGTTTTGAATTTCCAGCCTTGCTAGCAATCCCGTCTCAGGGTTCATTGCTACCCCGTATCCCCAACAGGTTTTAAGACATGGTGTTGGCTGGGTAGGTAAATACAAACAGGACATTGTCTGGATGCCTACAGCTCCACTGGCCTGGGGTCCTTGTCCCAGTTTCCACTTTGAGACACTGTGCTTGAGGAAACTGGGCAGGGTGCTCACCTGTGAAATCTCAAGGCAGGGCAGCTTGCCCACCTGAGCCCCTGTAAAACCATAGACGGAGTTGGCGCTGATTTTCAGAGCGAGCTGTCGGCCGTCAAGGACCTGTTTCTTGAAAGGATCCGTTTCCTTTTTCAGCTCCGCTTTGGCCCTGAAGACATCGCAAGGGGGTCAGAAATCATAACAACCACAACAACTTTCATTTGTAAGCACTGTTCATTCACTGTTTGGGTAAGGTCGGCACGGGCTGACTTGTGTCCAGGATGAATTGGCTCATACACAACTCAGCTTTGGTCATTTGACGGCACAAGAGTTGAATTATCTTTTGTGAGAGTGAAATGGGTTAAGAGCACACGTAAAATGCCAGAAATATACAAGAACCACCTGTCTTCCCCAAGCCATCTTTTGGCCATTATATTTATGTAACCTTTATTTAAGCAGGGAGTCCCCTAGAGAAACAAGTCTATTTGGCAAGGGAGCCCTGCATCTCAAGACCAGCAAGCAATTACACACTAAGTTACAAACAGAAACGGTTCAATCAAGACAGGAAACACAAAGACGCAAACAAACCCAAAATGATAAGAGGAATAGTCTGGATAAAGACAGCCCTCATATACTCTATAGCAGTGTTACTGATCCTAGATCAGATTTAGAAACCTAGGAGATGTGCATAAACCCTCGTTTCAGCTGACTCTGGGTCAGTGCTTACTTCTTTCTGGCAGAGAGCAGGTCCTCCAGGATATCAGGCAGAAGTCCCTTCCTCACCGAGCTCTTAACAAACAGGTCTCCTGTGGGAGTCTTGATGAAGTCCTCTGGGGTCAGACTAAGGAGACAAGACATCCATGTCACTCACAAAATCAACCTAGGTTGACCAATCAAGGATGCAGTCAAAAAACTGGCTGAGGTTTTCACAGCCACCTGTTGCAGAGCCCTGTCGTAGCTAGATTAGAGTTGGAATGAAAACCTACAGGAGGGTATCTCTCCAGGAACAGGGTTGGAGTTAAAACCTACAGGAGGGTTTCTCTCCAGGAACAGGGTTGGAGTTAAAACCTACAGGAGGGTCTCTCTCCAGGAACAGGCTTGGAGTTAAAACCTACAGGAGGGTTTCTCTCCAGGAACAGGGTTGGAGTTAAACCCTACAGGAGGTTAGCTCTCCAGGAACAGGGTTGGAGTTAAAACCTACAGGAGGGTTTCTCTCCAGGAACAGGGTTGGAGTTAAAACCTACAGGAGGGTCTCTCTCCAGGAACAGGCTTGGAGTTAAACCCTACAGGAGGTTAGCTCTCCAGGAACAGGGTTGGAGTTAAAACCTACAGGAGGGTTTCTCTCCAGGAACAGGGTTGGAGTTAAACCCTACAGGAGGGTAGCTCTCCAGGAACAGGGTTGGAGTTAAAACCTACAGGAGGGTTACTCTCCAAGAACAGGGTTGGAGTTAAACCCTACAGGAGGGTTTCTCTCCAGGAACAGGGTTGGAGTTAAACCCTACAGGAGGGTTTCTCTCCAGGAACAGGGTTGGAGTTAAACCCTACAGGAGGTTAGCTCTCCAGGAACAGGGTTGGAGTTAAACCCTACAGGAGGGTTTCTCTCCAGGAACAGGGTTGGAGTTAAACCCTACAGGAGGGTTTTTCTCCAGGAACAGGGTTGGAGTTAAACCCTACAGGAGGTTAGCTCTCCAGGAACAGGGTTGGAGTTAAACCCTACAGGAGGGTTTCTCTCCAGGAACAGGGTTGGAGTTAAACCCTACAGGAGGGTTTCTCTCCAGGAACAGGGTTGGAGTTAAACCCTACAGGAGGGTAACTCTCCAGGAACAGGGTTGGAGTTAAAACCTACAGGAGGTTAGCTCTCCAGGAACAGGGTTGGAGTTAAACCCTACAGGAGGGTAACTCTCCAGGAACAGGGTTGGAGTTAAACCCTACAGGAGGTTAGCTCTCCAGGAACAGGGTTGGAGTTAAACCCTACAGGAGGGTTTCTCTCCAGGAACAGGGTTGGAGTTAAACCCTACAGGAGGTTAGCTCTCCAGGAACAGGGTTGGAGTTAAACCCTACAGGAGGGTATCTCTCCAGGAACAGGGTTGGAGTTAAACCCTACAGGAGGGTAACTCTCCAGGAACAGGGTTGGAGTTAAAACCTACAGGACGGTATCTCTCCAGGAACAGGGTTGGAGTTAAAACCTACAGGAGGTTAGCTCTCCAGGAACAGGGTTGGAGTTAAACCCTACAGGAGGTTAGCTCTCCAGGAACAGGGTTGGAGAGCCCTGGTTAGTGAAACGACACAAGAGTGACTCTCACCCCAGCTTCTCTGCTGAGCCCTTCTGAAGCAGGGTGGTGTAGCAGAGGTTGTGGGCCATCATGATGGAGGGATACAGGGAGGAGAAATCCAGGGTGGCGATGGGAACGCTGTAGTATCTGGAGAACCCAGAGAGAGACAGATAAGTTCAAGTTGATGTTTTTACCCACATAGCAGTAATAGACAGTGAAATACATAAAGGGACCACAATGGAAATAAGTAATTGACTTTACTGTGTTATCGCTGACAGCATGTATGTACTGTGTGGATATTTATTGAACTGTCAAATAAAAATCAAATCAATATTAGATTACATTAATATACAAACAAAACATTCAAGCTAAAATCACAAGTTAAAACCATGCCAGAACACACCCTAAAACACAGAGCAGTGTTACTCACCCTGTCTGTCTCAATGACTGTAACTCCAGTAGTCTTCAGAGCAGTGTTACTCACCCTGTCTCTGTCTCAATGACTGTAACTCCAGTAGTCTTCAGAGCAGTGTTACTCACCCTGTCTGTCTCAATGACTAACTCCAGTAGTCTTCAGAGCAGTGTTACTCACCCTGTCTGTCTCAATGACTAACTCCAGTAGTCTTCAGAGCAGTGTTACTCACCCTGTCTGTGTCTCAATGACTAACTCCAGTAGTCTTCAGAGCAGTGTTACTCACCCTGTCTCTGTCTCAATGACTGTAACTCCAGTAGTCTTCAGAGCAGTGTTACTCACCCTGTCTCTGTCTCAATGACTGTAACTCCAGTAGTCTTCAGAGCAGTGTTACTCACCCTGTCTGTCTCAATGACTAACTCCAGTAGTCTTCAGAGCAGTGTTACTCACCCTGTCTGTGTCTCAATGACTAACTCCAGTAGTCTTCAGAGCAGTGTTACTCACCCTGTCTGTCTCAATGACTGTAACTCCAGTAGTCTTCAGAGCAGTGTAACTCACCCTGTCTGTCTCAATGACTAACTCCAGTAGTCTTCAGAGCAGTGTTACTCACCCTGTCTCTGTCTCAATGACTAACTCCAGTAGTCTTCAGAGCAGTGTAACTCACCCTGTCTGTCTCAATGACTGTAACTCCAGTAGTCTTCAGAGCAGTGTTACTCACCCTGTCTGTCTCAATGACTGTAACTCCAGTAGTCTTCAGAGCAGTGTTACTCACCCTGTCTGTCTCAATGACTAACTCCAGTAGTCTTCAGAGCAGTGTTACTCACCCTGTCTGTGTCTCAATGACTAACTCCAGTAGTCTTCAGAGCAGTGTTACTCACCCTGTCTGTCTCAATGACTGTAACTCCAGTAGTCTTCAGAGCAGTGTAACTCACCCTGTCTGTCTCAATGACTAACTCCAGTAGTCTTCAGAGCAGTGTTACTCACCCTGTCTCTGTCTCAATGACTAACTCCAGTAGTCTTCAGAGCAGTGTAACTCACCCTGTCTGTCTCAATGACTGTAACTCCAGTAGTCTTCAGAGCAGTGTTACTCACCCTGTCTGTCTCAATGACTGTAACTCCAGTAGTCTTCAGAGCAGTGTTACTCACCCTGTCTGTCTCAATGACTAACTCCAGTAGTCTTCAGAGCAGTGTTACTCACCCTGTCTCTGTCTCAATGACTAACTCCAGTAGTCTTCAGAGCAGTGTTACTCACCCTGTCTCTGTCTCAATGACTGTAACTCCAGTAGTCTTCAGAGCAGTGTTACTCACCCTGTCTCTGTCTCAATGACTGTAGCTCCAGTAGTCTTCAGAGCAGTGTTACTCACCCTGTCTCTGTCTCAATGACTGTAACTCCAGTAGTCTTCAGAGCAGTGTTACTCACCCTGTCTGTCTCAATGACTAACTCCAGTAGTCTTCAGAGCAGTGTTACTCACCCTGTCTGTCTCAATGACTGTAACTCCAGTAGTCTTCAGAGCAGTGTTACTCACCCTTTCTCTGGCTCAATGACTGTAACTCCAGTAGTCTTCAGAGCAGTGTTACTCACCCTGTCTGTCTCAATGACTGTAACTCCAGTAGTCTTCAGAGCAGTGTTACTCACCCTTTCTCTGGCTCAATGACTGTAACTCCAGTAGTCTTCAGAGCAGTGTTACTCACCCTGTCTCTGTCTCAATGACTGTAGCTCCAGTAGTCTTCAGAGCAGTGTTACTCACCCTGTCTCTGTCTCAATGACTGTAACTCCAGTAGTCTTCAGAGCAGTGTTACTCACCCTGTCTGTCTCAATGACTAACTCCAGTAGTCTTCAGAGCAGTGTTACTCACCCTGTCTGTCTCAATGACTGTAACTCCAGTAGTCTTCAGAGCAGTGTTACTCACCCTTTCTCTGGCTCAATGACTGTAACTCCAGTAGTCTTCAGAGCAGTGTTACTCACCCTGTCTGTCTCAATGACTGTAACTCCAGTAGTCTTCAGAGCAGTGTTACTCACCCTTTCTCTGGCTCAATGACTGTAACTCCAGTAGTCTTCAGAGCAGTGTTACTCACCCTGTCTCTGTCTCAATGACTAACTCCAGTAGTCTTCAGAGCAGTGTTACTCACCCTGTCTCTGTCTCAATGACTGTAACTCCAGTAGTCTTCAGAGCAGTGTTACTCACCCTGTCTGTCTCAATGACTAACTCCAGTAGTCTTCAGAGCAGTGTTACTCACCCTGTCTCTGTCTCAATGACTAACTCCAGTAGTCTTCAGAGCAGTGTTACTCACCCTGTCTGTCTCAATGACTAACTCCAGTAGTCTTCAGAGCAGTGTTACTCACCCTTTCTCTGGCTCAATGACTGTAGCTCCAGTGTAGTCTTCACCTCCCTCAGGCTTCACCACTGGCATGACCAGCCCCTGTTTCATTGCCTAACACACACACAGATTACATCATTTTCTCGGTCCCAAACATTTAGGTGAGAACGTGTGTTCTAGGAATGTGTATTGAGAGAAAGAGTGTGTGTGTGTGTGTGTCTCACCTGCCGCAGTAGCTGGGACACCACTTTGATCTGCTGGCCTCTGGAGAGCAGGTAGGTGAGGGGAACCCCGGTGACTCTGGCCATCTCCATGTAGTTGATCACACACATCAGCTTCTGCAGCAGACGCAGGGGCAGGTAGGCATCCTTCAGACAGTACACCGCCAGGCGCCTCCGCGTCTGCTCATTACCATTCTGGGATAGAAGGACGACAGGGAGGGAAAGAGAGAAAACATGAATGAGACGCTGTCAGTATCTGGGGGAAAGTCAGGGTACTAATAGGCCTCCACTTGAGTGAGTAATGGAGTGAGAGAAGAGAAAGAGAGCAGAGAGAGAGAGCAGAGAGAGAGAGAGCAGAGAGAGCAGAGAGAGCAGAGAGAGCAGAGAGAGCAGAGAGAGCAGAGAGAGCAGAGAGAGCAGAGAGAGCAGAGAGAGCAGAGAGAGCAGAAAGAGAGCAGAAAGAGAGCAGAAAGAGAGCAGAGAGAGAGAGAGCAGAGAGAGCAGAGAGAGCAGAGAGAGCAGAGAGAGCAGAGAGAGCAGAGAGAAGAGAGAGAGCAGAGAGAAGAGAGAAGAGAGAGAGCAGAAAGAGAGCAGAAAGAGAGAAGAGAGAGAGAGAGAGCAGAGAGAGAGAGCAGAGAGCGAGAGAGAGCAGAGAGCAGAGAGCGAGAGAGAGCAGAGAGCGAGAGAGAGCAGAGAGCGAGAGAGAGCAGAGAGCGAGAGAGAGCAGAGAGCGAGAGAGAGCAGAGAGCGAGAGAGAGCAGAGAGGAGAGAGAGCAGAGAGCGAGAGAGAGCAGAGAGGAGAGAGCGAGAGAGAGCGAGAGAGAGCGAGCAGAGAGCGAGCAGAGAGCGAGCAGAGAGCGAGCAGAGAGCGAGCAGAGAGCGAGCAGAGAGCGAGCAGAGAGCGAGAGCAGAGAGCGCGAGCAGAGAGCGAGCAGAGAGCGAGAGCAGAGAGCGAGAGCAGAGAGCGAGAGCAGAGAGAGAGCGAGAGCAGAGAGAGAGCGAGAGCAGAGAGAGAGCGAGAGCAGAGAGAGAGCGAGAGCAGAGAGAGAGCGAGAGCAGAGAGAGAGCGAGAGCAGAGAGAGAGCGAGAGCAGAGAGAGAGCGAGAGCAGAGAGAGAGCGAGAGCGAGAGCAGAGAGAGAGCGAGAGCAGAGAGGAGAGCGGAGAGCAGAGAGAGAGAGCAGAGAGAGAGAGCAGAGAGAAGAGAGCAGAGAGAGAGAGCAGAGAGAGAGAGCAGAGAGAGAGAGCAGGAGAGAGAGAGCAGAGAGAGAGCAGAGAGAGAGAGCAGAGAGAGAGAGCAGAGAGAGAGAGCAGAGAGAGAGCAGAGAGAGAGCAGAGAGAGAGCAGAGAGAGAGCAGAGAGAGCAGAGAGAGCAGAGAGAGAGCAGAGAGAGAGCAGAGAGAGAGCAGAGAGAGAGCAGAGAGAGAGATGTACCTGCAGATCTGTGATGATAGAATGCTGAACATCCTCTTTCTGTTCTTGCAGGAAGTGGAAGCTGACGGCGTTGAGTGTGTACGAGCGCAGTTTGTAGTCCCTCAGCAGCACCTGAAGGACCCACATGGACAGATCCAGGGTCAGTCAGACAGAACACTCAGGAAAAGTCAGTCAGAACCCTCAGAACAACAGAACAGTCAGTCCTACAGAACAGCCAGTCAGAACAACAGAACTGTCAGTTAGAACAGAACCCTTAGAACAGAACAGTCCGTTTGTAGTCCCTCAGCAGCACCTGAAGAACCCACATGGACAGGTCCAGGGCATAGAGTTACAGGACTCATCTTTGTATGTGTTCCATTATGGAGTCTGTCCATAGGAATCCCCACCCAGTTGACTACTTGGTGGAAGCCCTCAATGCAATGTCCACACAAAAACATGAATCCATGATGAGTCTAACTATGGTCCAGGGTCAGTCAGACAGAACACTCACAATACTGACTCTATCTTGTCTGCTACGTTGGTCTACAGTTGAAAACCTCTACTCCCAGAACCTAGCTGATCTAGTAGCTAGCCAGCACGCAACATATGGTTCTGGGTTCCAACACTGGATGGTATCTTTTCCTATACATAAGGTCAAAGGTCAGCGGCCTGCCAGTTACCTGGAGCAGGTCAAACTGAACTCGTCCCTCCATGTTAAGGATCTTGTTCTCTCTGCGGCCCATCTGTTTGCTCTGGAAGCTGGAGTCTCTCAGGACTGACTTGATGCCCTGTACTCTGCCCAGGTAGGGGAACAGATTGACCTGGAATCAGACATATCAATCAATCAAATGCATTTTATAAAGCGCGTTATACATCATCAGTAGTCAGAGTGCTTTACAGATCCAGCTTAAAACCCCAAAGAGCAAGAGATAGAGGCACAGAGGCACAGAGGCACAGAGGCACAGAGACACAGAGACACAGAGACACAGAGACACAGAGATCACTCCAGATGTCTCTTTCCATTACTTTAATAGAGGGTGGACGTGGGCAGGTAGGAGAGACAGCCACGCTACTCCATCAGCCTTTTAAAGGTCATTGTTTATAAAAACAACATTTTCGTGAATTTTCCAATTATTATTTTGGGGGCCTAATTCACAAATGCATTTCTTAGTGTCAAAGGTTTGTGTGCGAGTTGTTTTTTGGGTCGGACCAAAATCATTGCTGTTTTGGGGATCTCTAGTTTCTTATAGGGCAGCTGTTTAGGCCCCTTACCCTTTTCAATCTTTACTAACGACATGCCGCTGGCTCTGAGTAAATGACTCAACACTACACACGTCAGATACTACAGCAACTGAAATGACTGCAACACTTAACTAAGAGCTGCAGGTAGTTTCAGAATGGGTGGCAAGGAAGAAGTTAGTCCTAAATATTTAACTACAAGCATTGTATTTGGGACTAACCATTCACTAAACCCTAAACCACACCTCGTAATGAATGTGGTAATGAGAAAGTTGAGACTAAACTGCTTGGAGGAACCCTGGATTGTAAACTGTCATGGTCAAAACATATTGATACAACAGTAGCTAAGATGGGGAGAAGTCTGTCCATAATGAAGTGCTGCTCTGCCTTAACAACACCATCAACAAGACAGGTCCTACAGGCCCTAGTTTTGTCGCACCTGGACTACTGTTCAGTCGTGTGGTCAGGTGCCACAAAAAAGGACGTATGAAAATTGCAATTGGCTCAGAACAGGGCAGCACGGCTGGCCCTTGGATGTACACAGAGAGCTAACATTAATGACATGCATGTCAATCTCTCATGGCTCACAAAGAGGAAGAGAGATTGACTTCATCACTACTTGTTTTTGTAATAAGTGTTGACATGCTGAATGTACAGAGGTGTCTGTTTAAAATACTCGTACAAAGCTTGGACACCCATTCATACCTCACAAGACATGCCACCAGAGGTCTCTTCACAGTCCCCAAGTCCAAAACAGACTATGGGAGGCGCACAGTACTACATAGAGCCATGACTACATGGAACTCTATTCCACATCAGGTAACTGATGCAGCAGTAGAATCAGATTTAAAAAGCAGGTAGAAATACATCGGGGACTGTGAAGACATGCGCATACATTGTAATATTGTTGAATGGTGGTATTATACATTCTGTATTGTACATTTTGTATTGTTGATAAGTAGTGGTGTAATAATGTTATATGATGTACTGTTTTATATTTTGTTTTATATGTAAATGTAAGTGGTTTAATGTGTTTGGACCCCAGGAAGAGTAGCTGCTGCCTTGTCCCTAATAAATACAAATAACAGTCACATCTCTAGTATCTTATAACAGCCAGGTACAGCTCCAGCTGTTAGACTGACAGGCAGGTACAGCTCCAGCTGTTAGACTGACAGGCAGGTACAGCTCCAGCTGTTAGACTGACAGGCAGGTACAGCTCCAGCTGTTAGACTGACAGGCAGGTACAGCTCCAGCTGTTAGACTGACAGGCAGGTACAGCTCCAGCTGTTAGACTGACAGGCAGGTACAGCTCCAGCTGTTAGACTGACAGGCAGGTACAGCTCCAGCTGTTAGACTGACAGCCATGTACAGCTCCAGCTGTTAGACTGACAGCCAGGTACAGCTCCAGCTGTTAGACTGACAGGTCCACATACAACAAGGCAATATACAACAAATACTGCATCAACAGACATTGGTCTGGCAGGTTAGACTTAGAATCTGGACGTTCTGATTCCAGAAGTTTCCATAGAACCATGGCCAGTCTGTCTGTACTGACCTTCAGGGTAGCTGCTCTGTTCAGCAGGTAGGGAAGGTCAAAGTTCTGGATGTTGTAGCCAGTGATGATGTCTGCATCCACTGTCCTCACAAACTCAGCCCAGCTCTGCATGGGGAATACAAAGAGCCAATCAGGGGGGAAACCTCCACTGCTACTGGTCTTAAAGCAGCCAAGCTCAACTCCACACAAGTGTGTATGTTTATGTTACCTGTAGTAACTGGCTCTCTTTAGTAAAGCACAGGACCTGGGAGCCCACGATGCTGGAGCAGGACTGGAGGGTGAAGACAGTGCGGATGAAGGGTTCCTTCTCTCCCTGTCGCTGCACCATGGAGGCTATCTGGATCACTGGGTCTTTCTCTGCCTCTGGAAATATCCCTAGAAGAAGACAAGAGAGTCTGACCAACCTTTAGAATAGAGAATACTGTTCTGATCCTAGACATTCAGTTACATAGAAAAGTCTAAATATTCCTCATGTCATGTTAACGGGGAGCTAACATGGCTGTCATAGAATGTTGTAGTGTCATGTAAATGAAGATCTAACATGGCTGTCATAGAATGTTGTAGTGTCATGTAAATGAAGATCTAACATGGCTGTCATAGAATGTTGTAGAGTCATGTAAATGAAGAGTTAACATGGCTATATAGAATGTTGTAGTGTCATGTAAATGAAGAGTTAACATGGCTGTATAGAATGTTGTAGAGTCATGTAAATGAAGAGTTAACATGGCTATATAGAATGTTGTAGTGTCATGTAAATGAAGATCTAACATGGCTGTATAGAATGTTGTAGAGTCATGTAAATGAAGAGTTAACATGGCTGTATAGAATGTTGTAGAGTCATGTAAATGAAGAGTTAACATGGCTGTCATAGAATGTTGTAGTGTCATGTAAATGAAGATCTAACATGGCTGTCATAGAATGTTGTAGTGTCATGTAAATGAAGATCTAACATGGCTGTATAGAATGTTGTAGAGTCATGTAAATGAAGAGTTAACATGGCTATATAGAATGTTGTAGTGTCATGTAAATGAAGAGTTAACATGGCTGTATAGAATGTTGTATTGTCATGTAAATGAAGATCTAACATGGCTGTATAGAATGTTGTAGTGTCATGTAAATGAAGAGTTAACATGGCTATATAGAATGTTGTAGTGTCATGTAAATGAAGAGTTAACATGGCTGTATAGAATGTTGTATTGTCATGTAAATGAAGATCTAACATGGCTGTATAGAATGTTGTAGAGTCATGTAAATGAAGAGTTAACATGGCTGTATAAAATGTTGTAGAGTCATGTAAATGCATCATAATGCAGAAACCTCAAAGTCCCAACTCTCTAAATACATGTCTCTGCTGACAGGAGCCAGAGGACAAGCCAGTAAATACAGTCTCTCCAGTCCACAGACACACAATCAGAGATAAGAAAACTCCCTCCTAACATAAAATGAAGATGACAGTGTCTCTTGGCATTATACATGAAAACCACAATGGCATAATTAGACAACATCACATGACAATGAGACACCAGAGTACAGCACAATCTGCACAATAACTGCAGTCAGACTGCGCAGAATCACTGATCTACAAATCACTTTATATCCCAAATAACTAGAATACTCATTATGTAATCAAGACTAGTGATATAAACCTGGACGTGCCCATATTGACCTCCTCTGACACTGAATACCTGAGTATGTGGTGGTATAGTGCTGGTTTAGAACCCTGACACTGAATAACTGAGTATGTGGTGGTATAGTGCTGGTTTAGAACACTGACACTGAATAACTGAGTATGTGGTGGTATAGTGCTGGTTTAGAACCCTGACACTGAATAACTGAGTATGTGGTGGTATAGTGCTGGTTTAGAACCCTGACACTGAATAACTGAGTATGTGGTGGTATAGTGCTGGTTTAGAACCCTGACACTGAATAACTGAGTATGGGTGGTATAGTGCTGGTTTAGAACCCTGACACTGAATACCTGAGTATGTGGTGGTATAGTGCTGGTTTAGAACCCTGACACTGAATAACTGAGTATGTGGTGGTATAGTGCTGGTTTAGAACCCTGACACTGAATAACTGAGTATGTGGTGGTATAGTGCTGGTTTAGAACCCTGACACTGAATAACTGAGTATGTGGTGGTATAGTGCTGGTTTAGAACCCTGACACTGAATAACTGAGTATGGGTGGTATAGTGCTGGTTTAGAACCCTGACACTGAATAACTGAGTATGGGTGGTATAGTGCTGGTTTAGATCCCTGACACTGAATAACTGAGTATGGGTGGTATAGTGCTGGTTTAGAACCCTGACACTGAATAACTGAGTATGTGGTGGTATAGTGCTGGTTTAGAACCCTGACACTGAATAACTGAGTATGTGGTGGTATAGTGCTGGTTTAGAACCCTGACACTGAATAACTGAGTATGTGGTGGTATAGTGCTGGTTTAGAACCCTGACACTGAATAACTGAGTATGTGGTGGTATAGTGCTGGTTTAGAACCCTGACACTGAATAACTGAGTATGGGTGGTATAGCGCTGGTTTAGAACCCTGATGCTGGTTGGTAATCACTACCGTACACAATTATTAGACAAATACACAGTTGTCAAATGCAGTACAATACAGCACAATACCATACAGTACAATACAACACCGTACAGTACGATAAAGTACAGTACAATGCTGTACAGAGCACAAACCTTTTCTTCCAGCACACTCAATGTCAAAGCTGAGAACCCTGAGAGGAGCGATCCTCTGGTACTCTCCCTCCGCTGGGTGACTGATCAGCTGGGTCCATCCCACATCAACCTCATACTGACACAGAGACACCTAGGAGAGAGGAGGGGGGGTATTGTAAATCTGGAACATCCCCTGGGTGTGTAAAGGCCCAGAGGTCTCTATTCTCTTACCTTGCCTGGGTAGTGAGCGTCCGTCTCCCCCACCTTCCTCTCCTCCCTCACCCGGTACTTCCCTTTGGGCAGCTCAATCCAGCAGCAACCCACCACATCACTGTCCACCATAAACCTAGCACCACGGGAGACAGCGGACCGCATTTATCAACATGTGTACAAATTAATTTGTTCATTCTCATGAAAAACAACTGCTTACTGTGTGAATTTGGTTGGAAATACATTTCTCCCTAAAAGGTCTAAATAATTGGTTTATATAGTTTAACACTGGAAGCCCTGAGGAAGTCATTTTGGCTGCTTATCAATAAAACATGTTCATCTCTTTTTAAAGTCCTGCACAACACTACTTCCTTGACTCATCCTAAATAAGTCTATTTTATTTGTGTTAGAAGCAGTTTCAGGAGGACACGCCATTTTGTTTCACTGAGCGCCATAAAGTGACTTTTTCAAATCCTCCTAGAGTCACACGCAGGTAAGACGTTTTGATTTCTATACCGTATCAGAAAGAGCACATTCGGAGGTGTCCAACACACTTACCATTGTGAATTAACTCTCAAAAATGTAAAGATTAACACTATTTCAAAATAAAACTTTATACAAGAATAAACCCTGTTTTATGCCCTCCACACGTGAACACGCAGCTACAGACGACCTACAGTAACATAAACTAATGACAATGATATTGTGTTCTTTGAAATGAAATGCATTCTGTATTCTAATGTTACTCAAGACCATCATAAACACAACCAAGTGATCATTTTTTCGATGGCATATAGGAACTGTATTTATTAGACTGTCAGAGTGTTGCAGTCTAAATGGCAGCTCGTTGAGGCAGTAAGGGGGGTAAGCGAGGCCCGGCAGTTTAGGGAATGAACTGGGTTAAAATGTCAAGAGAAAACCAGGACTGCTTCTTTTTTTACTTCTCTCTCTCACACACACACACCTGATCTCAAAGTCGATGTTAGCCTCGTAGGAAGAGAAGCTCTGAATGGGGAAAGGTCCAAACTTAAATCCCTGTTCCAGGAGCCTCTTCGCCGGGGCAATCAGACGAGGCATTGCCATGGTGATGCGCAGGAAGTCCACAATCCGTTTCCCATGGTAACCATACATACCTGGAGGAGAGATGGGGAGGAAGTTATCAACTACATTGTCAGCCTAGTCAACACCACAGCACTACAAGCTACCACACACACACACAACCAAAAACAACAGCTCAACTGTTAACACACAGGATACTCCTCTGCATCCTTGGTAAAAGGAGGTCATTAAGGACTGATAGAGCGTCTTCACTTCTTCATTCAACCAATTCAAATGCTCTTTTCTTTGCTACCTGTCCAGAAAATGTCCATGTTACCATTCTGAACTTTCCTTTGCCTCAAATGACTACTGGAATGCAACCTAAGTGTATCCAGGAGTCAGCAGTCCCACCACTAGCCTAGCCTATTGGAACGCACCCTAAGTGTATCCAGGAGTCAGCAGTCCCACCACTAGACCAGACATGGGCACTATACCTACTTTCTTTGCGTGTGATGTCCACCGCCAGCACAGTGACCGACATGTTGTCCTTGTTGGAGCGCATGTCCTTCAGCACAGCAGAGTTAAGCTCCCTTTTGAACTCACTCAGGTGATCGCTGGTGAACCCTGAGACAGAGAGAGGAAGGGAAGGGGAAAGTGAGAGAGAAAAGGGGTGGATGAATTTGATATTGTTACTCCATTCCACCGACTCGGTGGACAATAGCCCTTATTTTCATGTTGTTTGTGTTTGGCCATCAGATTGAGTGCTAAATAATAATGTAACCTTCTGCTTCTTAAAGTGATCACGACATTACTACTGTGACGCCTAGAAAACACGTATCTCACACGTTCATGCAACGCTTAGCTCACACTAATAGGTCTGATATATAGAGTAATGTTGTGTATCATTATATTATATTATTCATTTCCAGAGAAAACTCACCATTGGGGGCAGGGATGTAGAAATAGGGGGCAAAGCCGTGCACGTGGCAGCACACACTGTTCCCGCTGTCAGTCACCCCGAACATGCGGATTATTGGTACATTCCCCTGAGACTGACCTGGCATGCCAGCCACAGCAGCCCCTGTTGAACAGACCATCAAACAGTTTAGGTAGGTGTCGTGACCTTTAAAAGTCTATAGCAGCCTAAATATGCTTCAACGAAAACTAACATGTTGGTCCCATGGACTGTCAGGCATTGCCTTTATATATCCATCTATTTTTTTTTTTACATTTTTACATTTTAGTCATTTAGCAGACGCTCTTATCCAGAGCGACTTACAGTAGTGAATGCATACATACATTTCAATTCATTTCATACATTTTTTTATTTATTTTTTCTCGTACTGGCCCACCGTGGGAATCGAACCCACAACCCTGGCGTTGCAAACACCATGCTCTACCAACTGAGCCTCTATGATCTTGAGAGTGGTTACATTTCTCCAGCCTCATCCCTGAGCTTTACTGCAACTGAAGTTGACTGTGACATAGCTTACCTAAATAGTAGTCGAGGTCGATCTGTTGGAAGACCAGGGTGTCAGAGTCCGGGTTAAGAGGGGCGGCCTGCGGCCGACGCCATCGGGGGTTGAGGTCAGCAGAGAACAGCTCACCTGCAACCGGGTCAAGGGTCACATGTAGAAGACAGGAGATTGGTCAGTCAGTGTGATGTTAAAGAGGCAGGTTGGTGAAAAATGAATGAAACTCTCCACCACCAATGTCAAATGGTAGCCTGGGTACCAGTGTGTTGAGTTATCATTCCACTCCCTGTCATGCTAAACATGTAGTAGGCCTACATGGAGTGGAATGATGGTTTTAAACAGGTTCTGGATTTCAGGCTAGTCAAATGGCAGAAATCCTAAACATTTCAGTCATTCCAGACAATAGGAATCCCTGGTAAGACTAAAGCCTGCACAATGCACATCAACATGCGCTCTCCTCTCATCCTCTCACCAACAGGGATGACGTCATGCCCTGCCTGTCCTTCCCTCTCCTCCGCCTCCATATCGGCTTCTTCGAACAGGGCGAGTTCCTCCTCGAAGATCGACGGGCTGTCTTCCCAATCCCCAGCAGTTTTGCCACGCTTGGCCTGGGACGCCCCGCCCCTCGGCGGACCGCTATTCCGCCTTTTAGCATCCATGTGTCCTACAGGAGACATCAATGGACCAACGATTAGTACTTTACACACCTTGCAAGCATTTGTATCTGTCACGTGTGAATGTTTCTATATTTAGTATTATATCAATATATTTAGTATTATATCTATATATTTAGTATTATATCTATATATTTATCTTATCTGATTTGCTACAAACTTATGTTCCTTCTGGAAAAATGAAGTAATTCTAGTGTATTCAACCAAATAGGCTCCAACTGGTTCAGCTGGTAGAGCATGGCGCTGGCACCATCAGGTCGTGGGTTTGATTACCGCTATGGCCATCCATAAAAAAAAATGGACCCAAAACCGTGAGTCACTTTGGAGAAAAACATTAGTTAAAACGCATGTATATTATATAGCCAGGCCTATTTCATTCTGATTGATATAATTCACTGTCATCTGGCCACTTTGATTATACTGTTGAAGTTGGAAGTTTACATACACCTTAGCCAAATACATTTAAACTCAGTTTTTCACAATTCATGACATTTAATCCTCGTAAACAATCCCTGTTTTAGGTCAGTTAGGATGACCACTTCATTTTAAGAATGTGAAATGTCAGAATAATAGTAGAGAGAATGATTTCAGCTTTTATTTATTTCATCACATTCCCAGTGGGTCAGAAGTTTACATACACTCAATTAGTATTTGGTAGCATTGACTTTAAATTGTTTAACATGGGTCAAACGTTTCAGGTAGCGTTCCACAAGCTTCCCACAATAAGTTGGATGAATTTTGGTCCATTCCTCCTGACAGAGCTAGTGTAACTGAATCAGGTTTGTAGGCCTCCTTGCTTGCACACACTTTTTCAGTTCTGCCCACAAATTTTCTATATGATTGAGGTCAGGGATTTGTGATGGCCACTCCCAATACCTCGACTTTGTCGTCCTTAAGCCATTTTGCCACAACTTTGGAAGTATGCTTGGGGTCATTGTCCATTTGGAAGACCCATTGCGACCAAGCTTTAACTTCCTGACTGATGTTTTGAGATGTTGCTTCAATATATTCACATCACTTTCCTGTCGCATGATGCCATCTATTTTGGGAAGTGCACCAGTCCCTCCTGCAGCAAAGCACCCCCACAACATAATGCTGCCACCCCCGTGCTTCACGGTTGGGAGGGTGTTCTTCGGCTTGAAAGCCTCCCCCTTATTCCTCCAAACATAACGATGGTCATTATTGTCAAACAGTTCTATTTCTGTTTCAGATTATGAGCAGCCTTTCAGATTGTCAATATAGGACACATTTTACTGTGTAATATAGATACTTTTGTACCCGTTTCCTCTAGCATCTTCACAAGGTCCTTTGCTGTTGTTCTGATTGATTTGTACTTTTCGCACCAAAATACGTTCATCTCTAGGAGACAGAACGCGTCTCCTTCCTGAGCGGTATGAAGGCTGCGTGGTCCCATGGTGTTTATACTTGCATACTATTGTTTGTACAGGTGAACGTGGTACCTTCAGGCATTTGGAATTTGCTCCCAAGGATGAACCAGACTTGTGGAGGTCTACAATTTTTTCTGAGGTCTTGGCTGATTACTTTTGATTTTCCCATGTCTTCAAGCAAAGGGGCACTGAGTTTGAAGGTAGGCCTTGAAATACATCCACAGGTAAACCTCCAATTGACTTAGATGATGTCAAGTAGCCTATCAGAAGCTTCTAAAGCCATGACATCACTTTTCTGGAATTTTCTAAGCTGTTTAAAGGCACAGTCATCTTAGTGTATGTAAACTCCTGACCCACTGGAATTGTGATACAGTGAATTATTAGTGAAATAATCTGTATGTATCAATTGTTGGAAAAATTACTTGTCATGCACAAAGTAGATGTCCTAACCGACTTGCCAAACTATAGTTTGTTAACAAGAAATTTGTGGAGTGGTTGAAAAACGAGTTTTAATGACTCCAACCTAAGTGAATGTAAACTTCCGACTTCAACTGTAGCTGATGTAGCTATGGTGAGCTTTCTAGCGCAGTGGCTGCCTGGGCATCAGTCGGGTGGACAGTGAAGGTTGTTGTGTTAGCTTGCTAGCCAGCTACCCTCATAAAATTCAATATTTAGGCCACTTCATTTCAATGCCCAATGATTCTTGAAATGCCTCATGAGTTTAGTAGAACGGTCTTACCCCACCATAATCCAAAATATAAGGTTGTTACAATGTCTTTGTAAACAATGTAGCTATAGCTTCAAAATATGTGCCAAACTAGCTATCACTCTGATCTCATGTAGACTGGGACTTGTTAGGTTCATAGCTCCATCTATGAAGTTGAGTGTTACCTAACTAGCTCCCTCATTTTTACAAAGTTACCTACATGTATCCAGCCCTGGCTATTCCTGTGAACTAACTACAGTGGTGGAGAAAGTACAACATGTTTATACTAGAGTAAAAGTAAAGATACCTTAAATGAAAATGACTCATAAGTCACCCAGTAAAATACTACTTGAGTAAAAGTCAGAGTATTTGGTTTAAATATACTTAAATATCAAAATCAAATGTAATTGATCAAATGTACTTATCAAAAGTAAAAATCATTTAAAATGTCTAATATTAAGCAAACCAGACGACACGGTGTTCTTGTTTTTTAATTTACGGATAGCCAGGGGCACAGTTCAACACTCAGACATAATTTACAAACGAAGCATTTGTGTTTAGTGAGTCCTCCAGATCAGAGGCAGTAGCAGCAGGGATGTTTGCTTGATAAGTGCGTGAATTTGACAATTTTCCCGTCCTGCTAAACATTCAAAATGTAACGAGTACTTTTGGGTGTCAGGGAAAATGTATGAAGTAAAAAGCACAATATTTTTTAAGGAATGTAGTGGAGTAAAAGGTGTCAAATATAAATAACCAAACAACCCAACTTAAGAGGTACTTAAAGTATTTTACACCGCTAACTATAGGAAACCAAGTGGCAGGGCTGTAGTTTGGCTGAAACACGAATGAAGGACTGTGCCTTTAACAGCTAACGTTAACTAGCTACAATAACCGAATCCAAATATCACTTTCCAACTTCATAGCTAGCTATCCGCTGATGAAGTTGAGACACTGGTAACATTTAGAAGACGAGCAGACATCATTAGTAAGTAGCTATCAATATTAATAGTTACAAGTCGCCGTTGAAGTGTTTATTTGCTACAATGTGAACTTCTCAACGTCGTAGAACAACAACACGCATGCAAGTTAGCTATAGCTAACTAGCTAGCCCTGTTAAATTGTAAATAGCTAGTTACAAAGAATCAAATGGGTATATAAATGAATCATCATCCGCATATATTTGGCAATCGGACACATGTGACATGGTTAGCTAGCTCTCGCTACTTGGTAATAAAATGTTGTAGCTACCTTTGTTCAATGTGGTGACTTCGATCAGATCCTACTTGACAACAACTCCCGCCACTTGTGCGTTTAATATGTGAACTTTCACCCGGAAAGAGCGGAGGATTTCAACAGCGCATGTGGTGATTGGTCTGAGCGCAACAAGCTGGCCATGTTGACTGGCATCCTGCTGGCCAATGGCAACATCTCAGCCTCTATCCTCAACAGGCTCTACAATGAGAACCTCGTCAAAGAAGGTGTCTCTGCAGCCATTGCTGTGAAACTTTTCAAATCCTGGATCCATGAGAAGGATATCAACTCTGTGGCAGGAAGTCTCCGGAAGGTCTGCATGGATAACAGACTTTTGGAGCTGTTCCCTGCCAACAAGCTGAGCTGTGAGCATTTCTCTAAGTACTTCACAGACGCCGGTCTCAAAGAGCTGTCGGACTTTGCCTGGAACCAGCAGGCCATAGGGTCCCGTAAGGAGCTTCAGAAGGATCTCCAGGAACAAATGGAATGCGGGGACCCTTCCAAAGACATCATTGCCTCAGCCAGGGAGGAGATGAAGAAGAACAACATCTCAGAGCAGACCATGATTGGCAATACAGCCCCTTGCTGAAGGCTTTCACATCCCAGGGAGCTTCTGAGATCCTGCTGCTCGTGAAGATGCAGTACTGCTACGACAACATCCACTTCATGAACTCCTTCCAGAAGATCGCGGTGCTGCTCTACAAAGCGGATGTTTTGAGTAAGGAGGCCATTCTTAAGTGGTACACAGAGGCCCACGTTGCCAAAGGAAGGAGTGTGTTCCTGGAACAGATGAAAACATTTGTGGAGTGGCTCAAGAACGCAGAGGAAGAATCTGAGTCCGAGGAGGACGAGGCTGCTGACTAACGGACGGAGGAGGACGAGGCTGCTGACAAACGGACCAAGGCGTGTCATTTTAAAACAATTTTTTTATAAAGTACAGTAGCACCAGGAGCAGTAGAATGTTCTGTTACAGAAGTGCTTGTCTCCCCCCTTTTCTTTTTTCTACCTCCTCCACTCCAACTATAATGTATAGATGTAAGGGCTTTTACATTCTGTTCATTTTAAAACTAATAAAGTTTACACTTGTGGATAGCATGAATCATGAATAGTCTCCCTTGAAATTCTTAACGATTCCTCATTTGAAGGGAAAGACATGTTGCCACATTTAACCCCCTAAGGTTGATGTCTGCGCCCCTGCGGAAATGTAATTGGCATATTAATAAAAAATCCCCATAAAAATCTGTCAGTTTAAGCTAGGGGGGCTCTATCTGTTCCGTGTAGTGAATCTGTTATTCAATGCGTTTGTATGAGCTAATGGCAGTAAGGTAAAATTTTAATGTTTCATTAAATCATTTTACAAAAATAATAATAATAATAAATAAATAAAAACGTGGTGAGTGGTCAAAAGAGCGGAAACCCGTGGGTGAAAAAAGGGATGGAGGCAGCGGCCATATTTAGCGTGGCTCAGAGACTGAAAACTCTGTGTGAGCTGTGTTAGATTGCTATCATAACAATATGTTTACATTGTGGTGACACTCAATTTGAAGTCTAATCACAGAAAATATAATATTTTAATATGTATTTTAAAGATGTATAAAACACTTATATTGTATCTCTATGAGCTAATAACCTAACACAATAGATGAAATAGATATTTATTCCAATTATTATATTATATTGTTAACAAGCAATGTGGTTCACTGTAATGTATTTATCGTTATGGGTTACTAAAGGGCTAAGCATACCTCTTAAGCTGTCTGTCTCCTCCTGTAATGTATTTATCGTTATGGGTTACTAAAGGGCTAAGCATACCTCTTAAGCTGTCTGTCTCCTCCTGACTGGTGGTTCTTTTTTTTAAAGAAACGAAATATTCTTTATTTTTCTCTGCATCTCTGATCAAATCTGGGTTAAAGAGTTCAAGGAATTTGAGTCTTATTCAATACATTTAGTTATTACTTGATTTTCTAAACCAACCTTGCCTATTCTAACTTGATTGATATCCTGAAATGTCTTCTTGGTTGCTGCTTTTAGCAACGCTAGCATTTACACAATTGCGTTGCTGGGAATTAGCTTGCAAAAAAACGTAATAATCTGCCAGAAGCCAAAAGTTTAATAAAATTACATTTCAACTTATTTTGTTGATTGTCTGTACGCTTGGTCTTTATGCAGGGGAGATTTGAGAGAGAAAAAACATCTAATCAAATCAAATTTTATAATTCACATGCACATGCACCGAATACAACAGGTGTTCACCTTACAGTGAAATGCTTACTTACAAGCCCCTAACCAACAATGCAGTTTTAAAAAATACAGATAAAAATAAGAAATAAAAGTAACAAGTAATTAAAGAGCAGCAGTAAAACAACAATAGCGAGACTATATACAGGGGGGTACCGGTACAGAGTCAACGTGCGGGGGCACCAGTTAGTTGAGGTAATATGTACATGTAGGTAGAATTATTAAAGTGAATATGCATAGATGATAACAACAGAGAGTAGCAGTAGAGTAAAAGGGGGGGGGGTGCAAATAGTCTGGGTAGCCATTTGATTAGATGTTCAGGAGTCTTATGGCTTGGGGGTAGAAGCTGTTAAGAAGCCTCTTGGACCTAGACTTGGCGCTCCAATACCACTTGCCATGCGGTAGCAGAGTAAACAGTCTATGACTAGGGTGGCTGGAGTCTTGACAATTTTTGGGCCTTCCTCTGACACCGCCTGGTATAGAGGTCCTGGATGGCAGGAAGCTTGGCCCCAGTGATGTACTGGGCCGTTCGCACTACCTTCTGTAGTGCCTTGCGGTCGGAGGCCGAGCAATTGCCATACCAGGCAGTGATGCAACCAGTCAAGATGCTCTCGATGGTGCAGCTGTAAAACCTTTTGAGGATCTGAGGACCCATGCCAAATGTTTTCAGTCTCTTGAGGGGGATTAGGTTTTGTCGTGCCCTCTTCACGACTGTCTTGGTGTGCTTGGACCATGTTAGTTTGTTGGTGATGTGGACACCAAGGAACTTGAAGCTCTCAACCTGCTCCACTGCAGCCCCGTCGATGAGAATGGGGGCGTGCTCGGTCATCTTTTTCCTGTAGTCCACGATCAGCTCTTTTGTCTTGATCACGTTGAGGGAGAGGTTGTTGTCCTGGCACCACACGGCCAGGTCTCTGACCTCCTCCCTAAAGGCTGTCTCGTCGTTGTCGGTGATCAGGCCTACCACTGTTGTGTCATCGACAAACTTAATGATGGTGTTGGAGTCGTACCTAGCCGTGCAGTCATAAGTGAACAGGGAGTACAGGAGGGGACTGAGCATGCAGCCCTGAGGGGCCCCTGTGTTGAGGATCAGTGTGGCGGATGTGTTGTTACCTACCCTTACCACCTGTGGGCGGTCCGTCAGGAAGTCCAGGATCCAGTTGCAGAGGGAGGTGTTTAGTCCCAGAGTCCTTAGCTTATTGATGAGCTTTGAGGGCACTATGGTGTTGAACGCTGAGCTGTAGTCAATGAATAGCAATCTCACATAGGTGTTCTTTTTGTCCAGGCGGGAAAGGGCAGTGTGGAGTGCAATAGAGATTGCATCAGTGGAACTTATAATTAAACAGACTTTCCAAACGTGGGTCTGTTGTAGACCCATGCAGTTCCTCAGCGAAGTCAGTTCCTTTCAGCTTTCCTCATTTCAAAATAAAAGTCCCCCCACAAGTTCTTGCTTTTTTGTTGTTGCAGGTATGGCACACGTGCAGAACTTTAATTATGACGTAAGGTATGCAGAGAGGAAGTGGGTCTATAACAGACAGACGTTTGAAAAGTCTGTTTAATTTATGTCCTATTTAAAAAAAATCTCAATTTCCCCCCTGCAACCCTACGGACAATCTGCATAGTAAATTGAAATTTACCTTCTGGCTTTCCAAGCTAATTCCTAACAAGGCTAGTGTGTAAATACTACCGTTGCTAAAAGCATCTAGCTTCTTGGAGGTTGGGAGATTGGGAACCCATCTGGGCTAGCTAAAGCCAACTTTATAAAATTGCTAGTTGGCTAGTAGAGACAGAGACATGCAAGAGGAAAAACTATAAATTAGGTAAGGTTTCACAGCATATAAGAACTGAGAGCGGGGCTTGCTGCATGGTCAAATGTCATTCTGTAGTCACGTTGTTGGTTGTACTTTCCGCTATACTCCAATCTGACACTCAACGAGCATTATAAATAACTTGCTTGCCCTTTTCTCTCCTCTTTGAAAAATAAAAAAAGACAGACCAGTTGCTCACGTTGCTCACGATTCCCTCTCCTTCGATTGACAACAAAGTCCACCAACCACAGTCCGTGTTAGTGAACTCAGTAAACCAATTGTACATGTTGGTTTGTGAAAACGACCCATTTTCCCATGGGCGGGGCCTGTACCCCATAGAAATCAAGGGGTCAAGAACGCCATCTCATGAATAATGTGAAAAGAAGGCGGTACTTTTACCGATACAACCCCGCCCCTGTACGTGCAGTAATCCGCACACAGGCGTTATTTCATTTTGTCCATCAACATGACATACTGTGCATTAAACCAATGTGGATCTCCAGCATTCGAATGAGGCTTCCGCCCCCTCTGCTATCTCAATTTTTTTTGATTGATTGAAACAGATGCCAATGTTGCCATAGCTTGCTTTACCGAACTTGGTACGACACCGGTGTAGGGTAAGTAACCTTCACCACCTCAGTGGGGTTGATAATAATTCCATGTTTTCTGGAACGTATAGCCTATGAGTACGTGTATTATTGCCGAGGTAAGGAGAGCGTCCTCTGCATCGCGATGTGTTTGCTGTCATAGTCACACTGTGTTCTGGCTGGGCAAGCAGTCTTCCTGATACAGTGTGTCGTCGCAATGTAACCGGTGACAGTAAACACGTTACATTGTAATCATTATTAGTAGCAAAGCGGTGTTTCATAATTATGAATGATAGTGTGTTGTTCGCTGCTGGAGTGTGTGTGTCTGTGTGGGAGGTGTGACTGAGCGGCACGAGCGAAGAGGAGGCCTCAGACAGTACTAGTAGCCAGCCAACCTGTTCCCAGGCATCCTTACAGGCTTCTTTAGGATGTATAATGTACTCCATTCATATTCAGGAAGAGAAAGTAGCCTCAGACAGTACTAGTAGCCAGCCAACCTGTTCCCAGGCATCCTTACAGGCTTCTTTAGGATGTGTAATGTACTCCATTCATATTCAGGAAGAGAAAGTAGCCTCAGACAGTACTAGTAGCCAGCCAACCTGTTCCCAGGCATCCTTACAGGCTTCTTTAGGATGTGTAATGTACTCCATTCATATTCAGGAAGAGAAAGTAGCCTCAGACAGAAAAAAAGAGGGAGTACATTCGCTCCATCATAACAAGTGTTACACTACAGTATTATGACCTGCTCTGTATGAAATGTCTCTATATTGCCAACAACAGTCTGAAACCATGGGAGTTGGGTTTTCCTGAGCCACAGCATGCCAACAGTCAACCAACGTTGGGTTGCTGCAACTAGTGTCGTAAATCACCCTGCAATATTTCATCATGGTGCTGCGTGTCACCAGCATCGTTTGTTGTCCAAGCTATTTCACAAAGCTGAGGGGGGTGTGTGTCACTTTCAGTATTTTTCTGACATGACAAGATTGTCTGGTCAGAACATGTCACTAAAATAGTGTAGTAACTTCCTGGTCCTAGGCTCTACTCAGTGCCCACCTGCACCTCTCATCCTCTCCCTCCCTTCTACCGTCCCTCTCTCTTCCTCTCCCTCCCCCCACCTCTTCTACCTTCCCCCTCTGTTCTTCCACTACTCTACATTACAGTTGATGACTGTACTTCCACAAATATTTCACTCTCTCTCTCACACACCCATGTGCACACACACACCACTGCATACTGTCTGTCTCATTCTCACACACACTCCTAGACCCCATAAGGCACAGCAGAGCGAGTTGGGACAGCCTCTTCTCATTGACTTTTTAAAGAATCAAGGTGCCAGTCTGGCAGTTCTTTGGGCCGCGAAGGAGATTGCCAAACACTCATCTGCCCAGCTGCTCTCCAACCGATATCCTGGTCTCAACAAATCTCATTTGAACATAAACCAACTCTTCCATTCTGAAGTCATTTTTATCCAGCCTTCTCAGTTTGCAAAGTAGACCAGTGACTCAGTCAATCAAATGTATTTCATAAATCAGCAGCTGTCACAAATACTTCTCCAGATACCCAGCCTAAAATCCCCAAAGAGCAAGCAATGCGGAAAAAGTCCCACGACAAAGAGGTGTGTGTGTGTTCTGTGTGTGATATATATATATATATCCCACCACATAGACTATAGCAGCATAGATAGGTACACAGTAACAACTGTAGCAGTGATGAATAAATACATGTCCATTGGGGTGGAGGCAGAGTAAAGACTGTTGGGGGGGGGGGGGGGGGGGGGTGACCATAGGGGGAGCAGCAGACTAATTTACCACTGAGGGGGTGTGGGGACCAAGTGAAATAAAATATTAATAATAATTTTTGACTGACATATTTTTAGACCACGACGTCCCAGTTCTCTCTAAGCTGAGCGTACTGAGGTAACCATCCACTCTCTCAATGGTCTTAACAATCAGGGCGATGGGTAGCCTAGTGGTTAGGGACAGGTAGCCTAGTGGTTAGGGACAGGTAGCCTAGTGGTTAGGGACAGGTAGCCTAGTGGTTAGGGACAGGTAGCCTAGTGGTTAGGGACAGGTAGCCTAGTGGTTAGGGACAGGTAGCCTAGTGGTTAGGGACAGGTAGCCTAGTGGTTAGCGACGGGTAGCCTAGTGGTTAGCGACGGGTAGCCTAGTGGTTAGCGACGGGTAGCCTAGTGGTTAGCGACGGGTAGCCTAGTGGTTAGAGCGTTGGACTAGTAACCGAAAGGTTGCAAAATCGAATCCCCGAGCTGACAAGGTACAAATCTGTCGTTCTGCCCCTGAACAAGGCAGTTAACCCACTGTTCCTAGGCCGTCATTGTAAATAATACTTTTTTTCTTAACTGACTTGCCTAGTTAAATAAAGGTAAAATATAAATCCCAGACCTATGCTGGAATATTGTTAACATTGTGGGAGGCAACCCATCTGCCTAGGGAGACTACTCCCAGGGTCTGGTTGTTTATGGGCGGTTGTTTGGGGGTACAGAACATGGTGTTCTTCCACAGCTCATGGTGATGATTCATGTCTTTTTAAGTCTAGAAAGTTCCCCCTGTACCACTGACCAAATACTGTTGTATATGGGCCTACAGTATCATTGATGTCATTTGATCAAGTTATCAGATTTGGATGCAGTACTTTGTACACACACACACACACACACTCTCTTAAATGACCTGGGTTGTGATGTTGAGTCAGTCATGTCATATAGTGTTTTCATGTTAACTCTTCCTTTCCATTTTGGGGCAGCAAACATAGACATTTCCTTCTGCATCTTTATCTCACCACTGCATTATACTCTTTGTCATAGGAGCCATTGTAAACAAGCTGTGTATAGCTTCTAATGATGCTTTAAAATAGTGTATAGTCAACCAGTAGATATTAAAGGCTGTCCGACCAGCGGTACGCTAATGAAAAGAATAATAAATAACTTTATTGTTCATTTACATCAACATTTATTTGGAGGTCAGGATACTGATATGTTAAAACGCTGGAAAGTGAGCACACACATTCACTTTAACCCTTAACCTCACTGACTCTACTCCTAACCAATGGTAACTTTTAAACCTCATCCCTTAACCTCGCTGACTCTACTCCTAACCCCATTTCATTTCCACCTCAATGATCACCCCTATGTCTAACTGTACATCTTCAGCTATTTTAGCTCTGCCAGCTGAATATACCCTTCCTTCCAAAAAACAATGTGTCTCTCATGACATGTCTAAACCATGTGTGTTGTTCTTCTTTCCCAGCATGCCTCTGGCTCGCAGCCTGTCCATCACCTCCCTGTCGGGGTTGGAGGAGTGGGATGAGGAGTTTGACCTGGAGGACGCTGTCCTTTTCGAGATCGCATGGGAGGTGGCCAACAAAGGTGTGTGTGTGTGTGTGTGTGTGTAATGACAGTATATAAATAATAACTCTTGGTTCTGTGTGGAACGACAGTATATTAGTAATAACTCTTGGTTCTGTGTGGAACAACAGTATATATGTATCCTTTTCCCTCTCGCTCTCATCCAACACTTCCCACTCTGCCCCTACTCGGATGGTATTGCGCCGTCCCAACCTTCGCTCTCTCTCTCCCGCTACTCTCTCCTCTTCCATCCTATCATCTCTTCCCTCTGCTCCAACCTTCTCCAACCTATCTCCTGATTCTGCCTCCTCAACCCTCCTCTCCTCCCTTTCTGCATCCTTCGATTTTCTCTGTCCCCTATCCTCCAGGCCGGCTCGGTCCTCCACTCCTGCTCCGTGGCTCGACGACTCACTGCGAGCTCACAGAACAGGGCTCCGGGCAGCCGAGAGGAAATGGAGGAAAACTCGCCTCCCTGCGGACCTGGCATCCTTTCACGCCCTCCTCTCTACATTTTCCTCTTCTGTCTCTGCTGCTAAAGCCACTTTCTACCACTCTAAATTCCAAGCATCTGCCTCTAACCCTAGGAAGCTCTTTGCTACCTTCTCCTCCCTCCTGAATCCTCCTCCCCCTCCCCCCCTCCTCTCTCTCTGCGGATGACTTCGTCAACCATTTTGAAAAGAAGGCTGATGACATCCGATCCTCGTTTGCTAAGCCAAACGACACCGCTGGTCCTGCTCACACTGCCCTACCCTGTGCTTTGACCTCTTTCTCCCCTCTCTCTCCAGATGAAATCTCGCGTCTCGTGACGGCCGGCCGCCCAACAACCTGCCCACTTGACCCTATCCCCTCCTCTCTTCTCCAGACCATTTCCGGAGACCTTCTCCCCTACCTCACCTCGCTCATCAACTCATCCTTGACCGCTGGCTACGTCCCTTCCGTCTTCAAGAGAGCGAGAGTTGCACCCCTTCTGAAAAAACCTACACTCGATCCCTCCGACATCAACAACTACAGACCAGTATCCCTTCTTTCTTTTCTCTCCAAAACTCTTGAACGTGCCGTCCTTGGCCAGCTCTCCTGCTATCTCTCTCAGAATGACCTTCTTGATCCTAATCAGTCAGGTTTCAAGACTGGGCATTCAACTGAGACTTCTCTTCTCTGTGTCACGGAGGCTCTCCGCACTGCTAAAGCTAACTCTCTCTCCTCTGCGCTCATCCTTCTAGACCTATCTGCTGCCTTTGATACCGTGAACCATCAGATCCTCCTCTCCACCCTCTCCGAGCTGGGCATCTCCGGCGCGGCCCACGCTTGGATTGCGTCCTACCTGACAGGTCGCTCCTACCAGGTGGCGTGGCGAGAATCTGTCTCTGCACCACGTGCTCTCACCACTGGTGTCCCCCAGGGCTCTGTTCTAGGCCCTCTCCTATTCTCACTATACACCAAGTCACTTGGCTCGGTCATATCCTCACATGGTCTCTCCTATCATTGCTACGCAGACGACACACAATTAATCTTCTCCTTTCCCCCTTCTGATAACCAGGTGGCGAATCGCATCTCTGCATGTCTGGCAGACATATCAGTGTGGATGACGGCTCACCACCTCAAGCTGAACCTCGGCAAGACGGAGCTGCTCCTCCTCCCAGGGAAGGACTGCCCGTTCCATGATCTCGCCATCACGGTTGACAACTCCCTTGTGTCCTCCTCCCAGAGTGCTAAGAACCTTGGCGTGACCCTGGACAACACCCTGTCGTTCTCCACTAACATCAAGGCGGTGACCCGATCCTGTAGGTTTATGCTCTACAACATTCGCAGAGTACGACCCTGCCTCACACAGGAAGCGGCGCAGGTCCTAGTCCAGGCACTTGTCATCTCCCGCCTGGATTACTGCAACTCGCTGTTGGCTGGGCTCCCTGCCTGTGCCATTAAACCCCTACAACTCATCCAGAACGCCGCAGCCCGTCTGGTGTTCAACCTTCCCAAGTTCTCTCACGTCACCCCGCTCCTCCGCTCTCTCCACTGGCTTCCAGTTGAAGCTCGCATCCGCTACAAGTCCATGGTGCTTGCCTACGGAGCTATGAGGGGAATTGCACCTCCGTACCTTCAGGCTCTGATCAGTCCCTACACCCAAACAAGGGCACTGCGTTCATCCACCTCTGGCCTGCTCGCCTCCCTACCTCTGAGGAAGCACAGCTCCCGCTCAGCCCAGTCAAAACTGTTCGCTGCTCTGGCACCCCAATGGTGGAACAAGCTCCCTCACGACGCCAGGACAGCGGAGTCAATCACCACCTTCCGGAGACACCTGAAACCCCACCTCTTTAAGGAATACCTGGGATAGGATAAAGTAATCCCCCCCAAAAGATTTAGATGCACTATTGTAAAGTGGTTTTTCCACTGGGTATCTTAAGGTGAATGCACCAATTTGTAAGTCGCTCTGGATAAGAGCGTCTGCTAAATGACTTAAATGTAAATGTATATAACTAATAACTCTTGGTTCTGTGTGGAACGACAGTATATAACTAATAACTCTTGGTTCTGTGTGGAACGACAGTATATTAGTAATAACTCTTGGTTCTGTGTGTAACGACAGTATATAACTAATAACTCTTGGTTCTGTGTGGAACGACAGTATATTAGTAATAACTCTTGGTTCTGTGTGTAACGACAGTATATAACTAATAACTCTTGGTTCTGTGTGGAACGACAGTATATTAGAAATAACTCTTGGTTCTGTGTGGAACGACAGTATATAACCAATAACTCTTGGTTCTGTGTGGAACGACAGTATATTAGTAATAACTCTTGGTTCTGTGTGGAACGACAGTACATTAATAATAACTCTTGGTCCGTGTCTCTGTGCAGTTGGTGGGATTTACACAGTGATCCAGACCAAAGCCCGTCTGACGGCAGAGGAATGGGGAGAAAACTATTTCCTGGTTGGTCCGTACGTGGAGAGTAACGTCCGCACCCAGGTGGAGCTGATCGAGCCCACCAACCCTGCCCTTAAGAGAGCCATAGACAAGATGAATTCCAGTGGATGTAAGGTACAGACCCACACAGAGACCCACACAAGTTTGCTGGCACTATTAAAGGACTTAAAGGGGAAATCTGCAGTTTCTTCCTCCATTTTTGGACTTAGAAGTTAATATGTACCCATTTTCATTCTTTAAGAATATAACTTATATAAATGCCTCATGAGCTTAGTTTAACTGACGTACCCCACCACAACCCAAAATATAGAAGCTTGATTTACTCCAATGTTTGTAAACAAATACCATATAAATCAAACATGGTTAAAACTATCAATGTTATATCATGGATGGTCAGTCCTGGCGTCCATAGCTCTGTCTGAGTTTGAGAGTGGTTACATTTCCCCAGCCCCACCCCTCAGCTTTTTACCAAACTGCAGATTGTCTCTTTAAAGGAGCTACGTGTAACATTAGCACCAACTAGCACCAAATGCAGCAAAGGAGTATAAATCCATGAGACTAAAACTAACTTTTTAGAACCCAGTGTAAAGTTGCTAATTAGCATTTTTACCTCAACTAGCCTGTGTGTGTACAGCTTCCTAAATTACCATTGGTTCTTGATCGTGACGTTGACAACAATAGAAAAAAACATTAGCAATACATAACTTCACGTCCTTGCAATTGAAGTTTTTTTGGATTATGATGAGGTTAAAAGCAGTACTATGCCATTTCTAAGCAGTGTCCTTCAGTTTAAAAAAAAGTTTGAGTTACTTCATGACTTCAACCTTGCCTCAAAAGCCCCTGTGCGCCCCAAGACCCCAACTAACACTGGTCCATGGCATTGGCCTTTCCCCAGGACACACACACACACACACACACACACACACACACACACACACACACACACACACACACACACACACACACAGTCTTGTATAACTAACCTTGTGGGGACACAAGTCAGTCCCATTCAAAATCCTATTTTCCCTAACCCCTACACTAACCCTAACCCTAGTTCCTAAACTTAATTCTAACCCTAGCACTAATTCTAACCTTAACCCTAAACCGCCTAGAAATAGTATTTGACCTCGTGGGAACTAACAAAATGTCCCCAGTTGGTCAAAAATAAATGTTTACTTCTGGTCCCCACAAGTATAGTTAAACACGTCCACACACACACAGTGTCCCTCTTTCTCTCTGTATTTATTTCACTCTATCCTTCACTCTCTGTCCTTGTCGTTCTAATCTCTGGTATTTCTGTTAAAAGGTTAAAGGCTGTATCAGTGTCACACACACTGCTGTCTATTTCTGGTAGGCAGTCTGTAGCGTGTGTTTAATGTGTGTGTGCATGTGTATTTCATATGTGTAAGTGTGTGTGCCATACTGAGTCACTCCTTGGCATTCTATTTGTGCAGGGTCATAGCAGTGCAGTGCACCATGGGAAAGCCCTGTGTGGTGAGGTCAGATCATTTGATTGGAGGAGAGCGATACTGTGCCCTAATCGTCCTTACTTGAGGACTGGAAGTTGTGGAACATTTGTGTAAATCCTTGTGTTAGCTCCCTGTTCTTTGTGGTATAAACAACAGGACAATGTCTTTTAATTCTCTGTACTGGGCAACGACAAATAAACATGTACATGTCAAACACTCTAGGTCCAGACTGTGACCACATTGAAAACATGCTAGTTGAGTAACGACACTATGGCTAACAGCACCAGACCTTGTCTGCCTGGCTAGCGAGCTACTTTTAAAACACTGACCCCAGTCTCTCATTCTCACCCCTCCTCTCTCATTCACTCGCTCTCTTTCACTCTCTCTTCACCCCAGGTGTACTTTGGTCGTTGGCTGATTGAGGGCAGTCCATACGTGGTGCTGATAGATGTGGCGTTCACTGCCTGGAACCTGGATAAGTGGAAAAAAGAGTTGTGGGACAACTTCTCCATCGGGGTGCCCTGGTTCGACCGCGAGGCCAACGACGCCGTCCTCTTTGGCTTCTTGACCGCCTGGTTACTAGGAGAGGTGGGTTGCTGCCAGGGAGGGTCAGGGATAATGGGTTTACTAGGAGAGGTGGGTTGCTGCCAGGGAGGGTCGGGGATAATGGGTTTACTAGGAGAGGTGGGTTGCTGTCAGGGATAATGGGTTTACTAGGAGAGGTGGGTTGATGCCAGGGAGGGTCAGGGATAATGGGTTTACTAGGAGAAGTGGGTTGATGCCAGGGAGGGTCAGGGATAATGGGTTTACTAGGAGAGGTGGGTTGCTGCCAGGGAGGGTCGGGGATAATGGGTTTACTAGGAGAAGTGGGTTGATGCCAGGGAGGGTCAGGGATAATGGGTTACTAGGAGAGGTGGGTTGATGTCAGGGATAATGGGTTGAATGGGGCTAAGGGGGGCGTGGCCTACACACTGCTCACTGTTATAACAGGGAAGTAGGAGGTTCTAGCCCAGTGGTCACCAACCTTTTCTGAGTCAAGATCATTTTCGCAGTCAAAAATCAAGCTGAGATCTACTGCTCAGGTTTCTTTTTTTACATTAACCCACACAAACAGTTTAGTAGGAATGAGGTTTGGGCAGTAGGCCTAATACATTATCACACCATATTGGCTATATGAATGGCCTGCCAATATTGTTAATCAGACCATATTATATTTCAGAACTCGAGCTTTGATAACAAAATAGATCAGTTGGTTTGTCACTTGTGTGGAGCATGAATTTAAATAATTAGCTTTTTTTATTTTACTGGACTGATGGTATCTGCATCTGATGGTCAACGAGGTCAAATCACCACGTCACTGATCTTCAGGTCGAAAGGTCGGAGCTCTAGAGAGATGCTCGAGTTTCCGACTTGGAATTCCGAGTTGGATGACCGTTCAAAAATGATTTTTCCCAACCACCTCTCACGGTTCCTGCTCTCTCCTTCCTTCGGTGAGACTGACCAGAAAGAGAGGACACCGTCTTCCACCTGATGGTGAAACTCGAGTCGCACCGCATCATGTACAAATTCATGTTGTTCCTATGACCAGAGAAAGTGAAATATTTCGTAATATTAAAATCGACACGACGAGCTGCAATAATAATCAAATGCAGGGCTATTGATACTTGGCTACTCATTCATTGCAGCCCGAGCGGAAGTACGGAGAGGTGCATTTTGTAATAGTGTTGAATAAAACAGTGACTGTGCTGAATATAAACTTAAACATGAACTTGCTGTATTCGTTGACAGTCTCTCTGTGGTCATGGTTTTAAGTTATTAAATCTTACGTAGACTACTAGCCTATTAAACGTGGCTGTGGCCAGGGTCATGGAAGCTCTGTAGCTAAGGTGATTTGAGCTATCCGATTGGGCAGCGCAGTAGGTGCACTCGATTTAGTCAGAGATTTGCCGGTCCGCCGGGTAGACAGTTTGTCTCATGGGAACACTTTGCTTGCCCGGTGTTCAGGACTTTTGAATCAAGTGCCTACCGGCAATAGCTTAACATGATTTTTAAAAAGGAGCTCAAGCCTTCGTTCGTTGGCTTTTCTACAGAAATATTTGGTGATCGACTAGGAATGCCTTGAAGATCGACCAGTCGATCGCAATCGACCGGTTGACGACCACTGTTCTAGCCAGATTAATAATGGCTTGTGTCAGTGCAAGGGTGCAATTCATTAGTAACAGTATTCCGTATAAAGTTCCGTATTAACCCCACATTGTCTTCCTCCAGAATGCTGGCCCATTATATGAACCCTACATTGTCCTCCTCTGGTATCCTGGCCCATTGTAGTAATCCCACATTGTCTTCCTCCAGTATGCAGCGCAGTGTGAGGAGCCTCCCCATATCCTGGCCCATTTCCATGAGTGGCTGGCAGGCCTGGGCCTGGCTCTATGCCGACAGAGACAGTTGCCCGTGGCAACCATCTTCACCACCCACGCCACCCTGCTGGGACGCTACCTATGTGCCGGCAGCGTGGACTTCTACAACAACCTTGCCGACGTGAGTGTGTTTGTGTGGGTGTGTTTGTGTGTACACATGTGGTGATGATGATCTGTGGTGTGTGTTGGTCAGGGTGGGGATGTCATGTTTACTATGTTCTGATTGTTCTGTCTTTGTGCATCTTCAGCATCATTCACAGGTAACTGACCTCACAGTAAGTGTTGTGGTTAATTCTAGGTTGTTTGAAGGTCAGTTGTATCACCCTAGCTAGTATCTTTTGCCCTGGTCCTAAATCAACCCCTTACCCGTAGTCCCCTACTTAGTATTCACTAGTGTAGATCTGAAAGGGAACTGTTATCAGACTGATGATACCAATCTGATGCTTCTAGAGTTAGTGGAGAACTGTTACCAGACTGATGATACCAATCTGATGCTTCTAGAGTTAGTGGAGAACTGTTACCAGATGATACCAATCTGATGCTTATAGAGTTAGTGGAGAACTGTTACCAGATGATACCAATCTGATGCTTCTAGAGTTAGTGGAGAACTGTTATCAGACTGATGATACCAATCTGATGCTTCTAGAGTTAGTGGAGAACTGTTACCAGATGATACCAATCTGATGCTTATAGAGTTAGTGGAGAACTGTTACCAGACTGATGATACCAATCTGATGCTTCTAGAGTTAGTGGAGAACTGTTATCAGACTGATGATACCAATCTGATGCTTCTAGAGTTAGTGGAGAACTGTTACCAGACTGATGATACCAATCTGATGCTTCTAGAGTTAGTGGAGAACTGTTATCAGACTGATGATGCCAATCTGATGCTTCTAGAATTAGTGGAGAACTGTTACCAGACTGATGATGCCAATCTGATGCTTCTAGAGTTAGTGGAGAACTGTTACCAGACTGATGATGCCAATCTGATGCTTCTAGAGTTAGTGGAGAACTGTTACCAGATGATACCAATCTGATGCTTCTAGAGTTAGTGGAGAACTGTTACCAGACTGATGATGCCAATCTGATGCTTCTAGAGTTAGTGGAGAACTGTTACCAGACTGATGATGCCAATCTGATGCTTCTAGAATTAGTGGAGAACTGTTACCAGACTGATGATGCCAATCTGATGCTTCTAGAGTTAGTGGAGAACTGTTATCAGACTGATGATGCCAATCTGATGCTTCTAGAGTTAGTGGAGAACTGTTACCAGACTGATGATGCCAATCTGATGCTTCTAGAGTTAGTGGAGAACTGTTACCAGACTGATGATACCAATCTGATCCTTCCAGAGTTACACAAGTGTGTGGAAGGTGGGGCGGGCAGGACCGTAGCATTTTTATCATGTTGGTTTTTAGCATCTAGTCTGTCCTGTTTCATCGACCCTGGATTACTCCACTAAAACAGTGAAAGCACTTATTTGATGTGCTATTTACTGCTGAACGTTGTGGGTCAGTGTCTCCCAGCCTCTTCACCATAGCCACTACTCTAGATCAGACAGGATTGGATAGGCTTTGTTTAATGATCAAAAATCATTGAGAATAAAAAAATGGCAAGTTATTTATTCAAGTAACTTTATCTCATAGTAGATAATAGCTTAGTCTTAGTGAGTGGAATTGACGATTTGGAATTGTCCTCTCTGTGTCTCTGTCTCAGTTCAACGTGGATAAGGAGGCGGGGGATAGACAGATCTACCATCGGTATTGTCTGGAGCGGACAGCGGCGCGCTGCGCTCATGTCTTCACCACCGTCTCTCAGATCACAGCCGTTGAGGCAGAGCACCTGCTGAAGAGGAAACCAGGTGTGTGACAGGAATTCCTCTCAAGTTAACCTCTGTTTGTTCTTAGTTGACTGTCTGGCTAACCTCTCCTGTTTTATCTCTACCTCTCCTGTTTTATCTACCTCTACCTCTCCTGTTTTATCTCTATCTCTACCTCTCCTGTTTTATCTATCTCTACCTCTCCTGTTTTATCTATCTCTACCTCTCCTGTTTTATCTATCTCTACCTCTCCTGTTTTATCTATCTCTACCTCTCCTGTTTTATCTATCTCTACCTCTCCTGTTTTATCTACCTCTACCTCTCCTGTTTTATCTACCTCTACCTCTCCTGTTTTATCTACCTCTACCTCTCCTGTTTTATCTACCTCTACCTCTCCTGTTTATCTATCTCTACCTCTCCTGTTTTATCTATCTCTACCTCTCCTGTTTTATCTATCTCTACCTCTCCTGTTTTATCTATCTCTACCTCTCCTGTTTTATCTACCTCTACCTCTCCTTACCTCTCCTGTTTTATCTATCTCTACCTCTCCTGTTTTATCTATCTCTACCTCTCCTGTTTTATCTATCTCTACCTCTCCTGTTTATCTATCTCTACCTCTCCTGTTTTATCTATCTCTACCTCTCCTGTTTTATCTATCTCTACCTCTCCTGTTTTATCTATCTCTACCTCTCCTGTTTTATCTATCTCTACCTCTCCTGTTTTATCTATCTCTACCTCTCCTGTTTTATCTATCTCTACCTCTCCTGTTTTATCTATCTCTACCTCTCCTGTTTTATCTATCTCTACCTCTCCTGTTTTATCTACCTCTACCTCTCCTGTTTTATCTACCTCTACCTCTCCTGTTTTATCTACCTCTACCTCTCCTGTTTTATCTACCTCTACCTCTCCTGTTTTATCTACCTCTACCTCTCCTGTTTTATCTACCTCTACCTCTCCTGTTTTATCTACCTCTACCTCTCCTGTTTTATCTACCTCTACCTCTCCTGTTTTATCTACCTCTACCTCTACCTCTCCTGTTTTATCTCTATCTCTACCTCTCCTGTTTTATCTATCTCTACCTACCTCTCCTGTTTTATTTATCTCTACCTCTCCTGTTTTATCTCTCTACCTCTCCTGTTTTATCTACCTCTACCTCTCCTGTTTGTTTTATCTCTACCTCTCCTGTTTTATCTCTATCTCTACCTCTCCTGTTTTATCTCTATCTCTACCTCTCCTGTTTTATCTCTATCTCTACCTCTCCTGTTTTATCTCTATCTCTCCTGTTTTATCTCTACCTCTCCTGTTTTATCTCTACCTCTCCTGTTTTATCTCTACCTCTCCTGTTTTATCTCTACCTCTCCTGTTTTATCTCTACCTCTCCTGTTTTATCTATCTCTACCTCTCCTGTTTTATCTATCTCTACCTCTCCTGTTTTATCTATCTCTACCTCTCCTGTTTTATCTACCTCTACCTCTCCTGTTTTATCTACCTCTACCTCTCCTGTTTTATCTACCTCTACCTCTCCTGTTTTATCTATCTCTCCTGTTTTATCTATCTCTCCTGTTTTATCTACCTCTACCTCTCCTGTTTTATCTATCTCTCCTGTTTTATCTATCTCTCCTGTTTTATCTATCTCTCCTGTTTTATCTATCTCTACCTCTCCTGTTTTATCTATCTCTCCTGTTTTATCTATCTCTCCTGTTTTATCTATCTCTACCTACCTCTCCTGTTTTATCTATCTCTACCTCTCTCTCCCACGCCCCTCCCTCTCTACTTCTCCCCCACCACCCCACCCACAGACATAATCACCCCTAACGGGCTGAATGTGAAGAAGTTCTCTGCCATGCATGAGTTCCAGAACCTGCACGCCCAGAGCAAGAACCGTATCCAGGAGTTCATCAGAGGTCACTTCTATGGGTCAGTGGGGTCACCACCCAAACACAAATATACTATATACACGTACTGCTAACCCACTGGGCACAGATGTCATTTCAATGTCTATTTCTGATTGACATTATGTTGAGTTGTCAACTAATGTGAATTCAACAAAACATGATCACCATCACATTGGATTTAGGTTAAGTTGGGTGAAAAAAAACAGAAATTCCCTTATGTTGATGACTTTTTTGTTGATTCAACATGATCACATTTGTTTTGTTTAAATGATGTGGAAACAATGTTGATTCAACCAGTTTTTGCCCAGTGATGGGAGTGTTACCTCTTGGCCTCTTCACCAGGGGTACTATGGGTACTGTCATATTAATAGACAACCCTAGAAACAGCCTGTTGCTAGAACCTAATTGACACGATCATTTTCAGGGTTTGAAACTGTGACCAAAACAGTCACATTTGCGATCTTTTTGACTTGGCAGTGAGACACATTTTTAATTGGTCGCAAGGGTGCCAGTTACATAGCTTTTTTTTATCATGATTTATTCAAACCGTAATGTGTAATTGACCAAAAATAAACCAACTTTCTGAAGAGGCAACATCGTCACGGGAATGCCCTGTGTGTGTGTGTCAGGACTCGACATACAGAGGTTTAGAAACCCTCCATCACTGGAAAACATATTTTAATAATGCTATTTTTAATCTAGGCTATATCATTTATTTAAAAAAAACGGATTCTCAAAGCTTTTTGTTCGTTATGTCGATTATTTATCATGCGCTGCACACAGCCTATATCAAATCAAATTTATTTATATAGCCCTTCGTACATCAGCTGATATCTCAAAATGCTGTACAGAAACCCAGCCTAAAACCCCAAACAGCAAGCAATGCATGTGAAAGAAGCACGGTGGCTAGGAAAAACTCCCTAGGAAAAACTCCATAGAAAGGCCAAAACCTAGGAAGAAACCTAGAGAGGAACCAGGCTATGAGGAACCAGGCTATAGATAATCTGATGTGTAGAAACAGCTTGCAGCTCTGAAACAGCTGGTTGTTGTGTTGAGGAAAGCAGTAGGAAGAGGTTACAAGTTAAATCTACCAGTAAATGCTAAGGCCAGAATGGGTGTGCAACCCAGGTAAAACGTTCCAAGTCTTGTTAGAATATTGGCGATGCGCAATTCAGTCATCATGGAATAGCCTACCTTGAAAATCAGACATTTCTTCTAGACTATTTGGTTGTTGAGAAGTCATTGGTTATGGTAGCCGATTTACAACTTCTACTGCTCCAACAGAATTATTACGTGATTTAATTTCTTATCAGTTTTTATGAGATTCAGGTGCATTCGATTGTTTCCCGCTGTTTCAATTGAAGTCTGTTGTGGTAAAACCATATGCGGTTATTATGAGAAAATAACATTGAATGTTTGCTTCAACTTGATTTTCTATACAAAGGTAGTTTGGCCGGTGTAGGCCGTTATTGTAAATAAGAATTTGTTCTTAACTGACTTGCTTATTAGTTGGTTCACTTTTTTTAATTTAAGTGGTGAGACTGACTGACTAGCTACCACATGGACAGACTTCATTATCGTGTTTGTTTCGGGAGCATGCTGTCTGTTTAGTCAGACAATGTCCACATTGTGACATTTTAGAATGTAAAAGTCATGTGAATGTCAATGCATAATACTATTGGTTAGGCCTATTTAAAAAAACTAAATGCATTATTCATAGTGGAAATGCATACTTTTGGGGGATTTTTATTCTTCTATATGCTATTACAACAATGACATATAAAAAAGTAACTCCTTCAAAATTTGCCTACAATTAAGTGCTTGAAAAAGTAATTTAAAGTCCTTGAATTTGACTTGCCAATGTCTGTATGAACCCTGTATAGGCGACTTGCTCAGCCCACAAATGAAATCTAAAATCACCTGCTGTCAGATCTGGTATGTTATTCTTCGGGCCGGTAGCTTTCAGTTGGAACTGGCCCAGTGTGTCTCGCAAATTGACCTGAATGTCAAGCCCTGCTGTGCGCTTAGCCGTTAGCGATGCTAATGATAGTCTAACTGTTTTCGGGTTGATGGAAAGACCATTAAAAGGTAAATACAAAACAGCCTAACCTGGCAGAATCATGACTATTTGCATCAATCCAGTGGCCATTGTTTTGAAAAGTCCATCACAAGTGAGCTATAGAAACACAACTAGCCAAACTGTCTGGCTGGTGCTCACCTGAATTAAAGGGTAACTACACACGCAAAAAAAACTTGATTGCTGACATTTTGGGACAGTATCAACAGTGTACTAATTAAACAAATGCCAAAATCTAGTTTGAGTGGTATTTTCCTTTAATTTGCTAAGATTCTCCATCTCGTTATCTAATTCTAGGTACCCCAACCTTCATTTTAATGCTTTAAATCTTGATTATGGAGAACAGGGGAATAAATGAATGATGTGGTTGGATGAGGGTTGTGGTCAGTTCCATTTCAATTCAGGAAATAACCTGAATTCAAATATCAATTCTCATAGAGAAGCATTGAGGAAAATTGGAATGTCAGTTTACTTTCTGAATTGAAATGAAATTGACCCCAACCCTGGTCTGGACATGTGGTCAGGTGATGTCAGGATTGCATCATTTGGTCTGATCTTGAATGGTTGTTGTCCCACCCGCCAGGCACCTGGACTTCAACCTGGACAAGTGTCTGTTCCTGTTCATCGCTGGGAGGTACGAGTTCAGCAACAAAGGGGCTGATATCTTCTTGGAGGCTTTGGCCAGACTCAACTATCTACTGAGAGTAAGCTGTGTTTGTGTGTGTGTCCGGCGCTGTGTGTGTGTCCGGCGCTGTGTGTGTGTGTGTGTGTAATAAATACTTATTTCCCTCATTTAATATGCAAATCAATTTATAACATTTTTGACATGCGTTTTTCTGGATTTTTTTGTTATTCTGTCTCTCTCACTGTTCAAATAAACCTACCATTAAAATTATAGACTGATCATTTCTTTGTCAGTGGGCAAACGTACAAAATCAGCAGGGGATCAAATACTTTTTTCCCTCACTGTACATACCCAGCCTGTCTGTCGGTTAGTTAGATGTATTCTAGAATCTTATTGGTATTTACTCCCTCCCTGCCTCCTCTCTCTCCCTCAGGTCAACCACAGCGATGTGACTGTCGTTGCGTTCTTCATCATGCCTGCGCGGACCAACAACTTCAACGTGGAGACGCTGAAAGGCCAAGCAGTCAGGAAGCAGCTCTGGTAATGACCAACACCATCATGGCTGTTTCCTGCCACAGAGGGAGACACTTGCATGTGAGAAAATAAGAAAACGTATGTATTTATAGTGACTAATAACTTGACTTTGTTTTAACATCCTCATGGCAGGGATACAGCTCAAACTGTGAAAGAACGCTTCGGAAAGAAACTTTATGAATCACTGCTGGTGTAAGTGGACCTCTATGAATCCCCATTTGTGCTGTTGAACTACCAGTAGAAGAACTGTCCTGTAAACCCATATGAATCACTGTCCTGTAAAACCCGTATGAATCACTGTCCTGTAAAACCCGTATGAATCACTGTCCTGTAAACCCGTATGAATCACTGTCCTGTAAAACCCGTATGAATCACTGTCCTGTAAACCCGTATGAATCACTGTCCTGTAAAACCCGTATGAATCACTGTCCTGTAAAACCCGTATGAATCACTGTCCTGTAAAACCCGTATGAATCACTGTCCTGTAAAACCCGTATGAATCACTGTCCTGTAAAACCCGTATGAATCACTGTCCTGTAAAACCCGTATGAATCACTGTCCTGTAAAACCCGTATGAATCACTGTCCTGTAAAACCCGTATGAATCACTGTCCTGTAAAACCCGTATGAATCACTGTCCTGTAAAACCCGTATGAATCACTGTCCTGTAAAACCCGTATGAATCACTGTCCTGTAAAACCCGTATGAATCACTGTCCTGTAAACCCGTATGAATCACTGTCCTGTAAAACCCGTATGAATCACTGTAAGAGAATTTCTATAGACTACAGTTTGTATGAATGACTTTGTGTTAGTTAAAGAGAAGGGAAACCCACATACATTTGATTCACGCTTGTGTCTGTCTCTTGGCCTTCATCATCAGAGCTTTTGTGCTAGTTTGTATTTTACACCCTTAGTAAATTCTACCTTTGTGCTGGATTAGTGGGCAGTTGCCGGACGTGTCCAAGATGCTGGACAAGGATGACTTCACCATGATGAAGCGTGCCATCTTTGCCACCCAAAGGCAATGCCAGCCTCCCATCTGTACCCACAACATGCTGGAGGACAGCAACGACCCCATCCTCACTTGCATTCGCCGCATCGGCCTGTTCAACAGCTCTGCCGACCGCGTCAAGGTAGATTGATTGAATTGATTAGATGATTAAAAGTATTAGGCAGCTCCAGCTGGAGACGACGTTACATAGCCTATGTCAACAATTCTCCAGGATAAAAACACAAAGGCCAGAGGCTCATTGCCATTGTGTCCTCATTTGCTAGTGAGATGGCATGTGGGCCATAATGACACTTTACAAATACATAACCGTCACACTGTGCTCCGCTCAGGTCCCTCCCGTTACATAAATGTCATTCCTATAACACTATCCTACTACTGATACACAGGCCAGTCTGGACTAGAAACCATTACCCAGCCCTCTGCAGAGCTGGGGGTCAAATGGGTTCAACTGCTTCAAAATAATTCCTCTCTTCCCCTTTTTCTGCACTGATTGGAAGACGTGTAAAACTGGTGTAAATAATATGGCGAAAGTGCATCTCTTTCATCTGGTCAACTCTGTCCTCATCCCCTGCCTCATTTGTGCTTCCCATCATCCTTTTAGGTGATCTTCCACCCAGAGTTCCTCTCCTCCACCTCTCCCCTCCTGCCGATGGATTATGAAGAGTTTGTAAGAGGCTGCCATCTTGGAGTGTTCCCCTCTTACTATGAACCATGGGGATATACACCAGGTAGACTCTTATAGATACTATGAACCATGGGGATATACACCAGGTAGACTCTTATAGATACTATGAACCATGGAGATATACACCAGGTAGACTCTTATAGATACTATGAACCATGGGGATATACACCAGGTAGACTCTTATAGATACTATGAACCATGGAGATATACACCAGGCAGACTCTTATAGATACTACGAACCATGGAGATATACACCAGGTAGACTCTTACAGATACTATGAACCATGGAGATATACACCAGGTAGACTCTTATAGATACTATGAACCATGGAGATATACACCAGGTAGACTCTTATAGATACTATGAACCATGGAGATATACACCAGGTAGACTCTTATAGATACTATGAACCATGGGGATATACACCAGGTAGACTCTTATAGATACTATGAACCATGGGGATATACACCAGGTAGACTCTTATAGATACTATGAACCATGGGGATATACACCAGGTAGACTCTTATAGATACTATGAACCATGGGGATATACACCAGGTAGACTCTTATAGATACTATGAACCATGGAGATATACACCAGGTAGACTCTTATAGATACTATGAACCATGGGGATATACACCAGGTAGACTCTTATAGATACTATGAACCATGGAGATATACACCAGGTAGACTCTTATAGATACTATGAACCACCAGGTAGACTCTTATAGATACTATGAACCATGGAGATATGGTTGTCTTGTACATTGGCTGTATGGCATATACAAGTATATTTACTTCAATCTCTCTCTCTCTCAGCTGAGTGTACAGTCATGGGGATCCCCTCAATCTCTACCAACCTCTCTGGGTTTGGCTGCTTCATGGAGGAACACATAGCTGATCCCTCAGCATACGGTGTGTTCAGAATGTGTCCAAGCCAAGGTTGTTTAGTGTCTTCTAAGGGGCTGATAAAACGTTCTATGTTTAGAGAAGTAATGGTCCCAGTATAATATAATGTAATATGCCATTTAGATGAGGCTTTTATCCAAAGAGACAATCATTCATGTATACATTGTACGTATGGGTGGGTCCAGCGGGAATTGAACCCACAACCTTTGGCATTACAAACGCCATTCTCTACCAACTGATCTCCAGTAGATATGACTAATGCTGTTGTACCTCAGGAATCTACATCCTTGATCGCCGGTACAGAGGGGTTGATGAGTCATGTAACCAGCTCACATCGTACCTGTTCCAGTTCTGCCAGCAGAGCCGGCGCGCCAGGATCATCCAGCGGAACCGCACCGAGCGCCTGAGTGACCTTCTGGACTGGAGATATCTGGGCAGGGTGAGAACTTTCACCTTTATCAAGAAGAATGTATCAACCGTTCTACTATAACTATCATCTTATCTCTCTTCTCTCTCAGTATTACATATCAGCTCGTCACATGGCCCTGGCTAAAGCCTTCCCGGATACCTACTTCTACCAACCTCATGACTCTGAGACTGTAAGTCTGTCCTGTCTGTCCTGTCTGTAAGGAGAGGATATGCTGTTTCCTCCTTTTGGGTAACAATGGGTACTTAGTTGAAATAATTCTACACCATTGGAAACTACCTAGTACCTAATGGTGCCTAGGGGAGATTAGTAAAACATTTGTTCTTTACCCATTCAGTAGGAATTTGCTGTAGTGTACCTTTTTAGTTGGACCCTTTTTGTTTTATAACAGGGGTGTCTACACAATTACCTGGAGGGCTGAGGGTTATAACAGGGGTGTTTACTCAATTACCTGGAGGGCTGAGGGTTATAACAGGGGTGTTTACTCAATTACCTGGAGGGCTGAGGGTTATAACAGGGGTGTTTACTCAATTACCTGGAGGGCTGAGGGTTATAACAGGGGTGTTTACTCAATTACCTGGAGGGCTGAGGGTTATAACAGGGGTGTCTACACAATTACCTGGAGGGCTGAGGGTTATAACAGGGGTGTTTACTCAATTACCTGGAGGGCTGAGGGTTATAACAGGGGTGTTTACTCAATTACCTGGAGGGCTGAGGGTTATAACAGGGGTGTTTACTCAATTACCTGGAGGGCTGAGGGTTATAACAGGGGTGTCTACACAATTACCTGGAGGGCTGAGGGTTATAACAGGGGTGTTTACTCAATTACCTGGAGGGCTGAGGGTTATAACAGGGGTGTTTACTCAATTACCTGGAGGGCTGAGGGTTATAACAGGGGTGTTTACTCAATTACCTGGAGGGCTGAGGGTTATAACAGGGGTGTTTACTCAATTACCTGGAGGGCTGAGGGTTATAACAGGGGTGTTTACTCAATTACCTGGAGGGCTGAGGGTTATAACAGGGGTGTCTACACAATTACCTGGAGGGCTGAGGGTTATAACAGGGGTGTTTACTCAATTACCTGGAGGGCTGAGGGTTATAACAGGGGTGTCTACACAATTACCTGGAGGGCTGAGGGTTATAACAGGGGTGTTTACTCAATTACCTGGAGGGCTGAGGGTTATAACAGGGGTGTTTACTCAATTACCTGGAAGGCTGAGGGTTATAACAGGGGTGTTTACTCAATTACCTGGAGAGCTGAGGGTTATAACAGGGGTGTCTACACAATTACCTGGAGGGCTGAGGGTTATAACAGGGGTGTCTACACAATTACCTGGAGGGCTGAGGGTTATAACAGGGGTGTCTACACAATTACCTGGAGGGCTGAGGGTTATAACAGGGGTGTCTACACAATTACCCGGAGGGCTGAGGGTTATAACAGGGGTGTTTACTCAATTACCTGGAAGGCTGAGGGTTATAACAGGGGTGTTTACTCAATTACCTGGAGAGCTGAGGGTTATAACAGGGGTGTCTACACAATTACCTGGAGGGCTGAGGGTTATAACAGGGGTGTCTACACAATTACCTGGAGGGCTGAGGGTTATAACAGGGGTGTCTACACAATTACCTGGAGGGCTGAGGGTTATAACAGGGGTGTCTACACAATTACCCGGAGGGCTGAGGGTTATAACAGGGGTGTTTACTCAATTACCTGGAGGGCTGAGGGTTATAACAGGGGTGTCTACACAATTACCTGGAGGGCTGAGGGTTATAACCGGGGTGTTTACTCAATTACCTGGAGGGCTGAGGGTTATAACAGGGGTGTCTACACAATTACCTGGAGGGCTGAGGGTTATAACAGGGGTGTTTACTCAATTACCTGGAGGGCTGAGGGTTATAACAGGGGTGTTTACTCAATTACCTGGAAGGCTGAGGGTTATAACAGGGGTGTTTACTCAATTACCTGGAGAGCTGAGGGTTATAACAGGGGTGTCTACACAATTACCTGGAGGGCTGAGGGTTATAACAGGGGTGTCTACACAATTACCTGGAGGGCTGAGGGTTATAACAGGGGTGTCTACACAATTACCTGGTTTATTACATATGTGAAATTAGATATAAATCTGGATGAGTAAATCTTAAGAGAAAGTGTCAGAGATTAAACATACTGCTATGCTACTCTGGCTGTGTTTAGACAGGCAGCCCAATTCTGATCTTTTTTTAACTAATTGGTATTTTGGCAAATCAGATCTGAAATACATCTGATGTGATTGGTCAAAAGATCAATTGGTGAAAAACATATCAGAATGTGTCTGCCTGTCTAAACACAACCATGGTGTGTTGTCTGTCTCACCCTCTAAACCCCACCAACCTTTCTTTTCAGGCCCAAGGTTTCCGTTACCCTAGACCGGCCTCTGTGCCCCCATCTCCGTCTCTGTCACGCCACTCCTCCCCCCGCCAAAGCGAGGCAGAAGAAGATGATGACCGCTATGATGAAGATGCAGAGGCAGAGAAAGACCGCTTGAACATCCGCCAGCCCTTGACCCTGCCTAGTAAAAAGGGTCCCGCCTTGCCTTACACCCTGCCAGGTGCCAACGGAGAGAAAAACGGCGCCGCCAGCGTGAAAAACTGACTGTCTCACACACACACAACATACACAAACGTACACATGCTGATACTCACTACACACAACATACATGTTACAAACACGGCACTCTTATCTTGACCGTCTCCACTTCCATAATATAGATCAACAACTGCTGAAGAGATGAGCTCTTACAGTATGTTATTCATCCAGCAGCCAGAACGTCTTCCAAACCTGCATGCAGCTCTGCCTCTGTGGGCATCCTGTATGGAGGAGGAGAGGGAAAGGATGGCTAGCTGGGTGACGGTTCCTTCAGTTAAAGAGCCCAGCTTTGAGATAATGAAGTGGGGTAACTTGGAGTATATAGGAGGGTTACCTCTGGTCATTCATCTAGGTTACCTCTGGTCATTCATCTAGGTTACCTCTGGTCATTCATCTAGGTTACCTCTGGTCATTCATCTAGGTTACCTCTGGTCATTCATCTAGGTTACCTCTGGTCCACAGGAGGCTGCTGAGGGAGGATCAGCTGGAATAATGGCTGAAACCATGATACCATTCCAGGTATTCTGCTCCAGCCATTACCACGAGCCCGTCCTCCCCAATTAAAGTGCCACCAACCTCCTGTGCTCTGGTCCTTAATCTAGGAATTGATGAAATCCTTGCCAGTGTAGACTAACATGAGTTGTAACTGAGGCTAAGACAACCATATGATAACCAGTGGTATCATCAGGATAAAGAAACTAGGGCTAATTAGTCTTGCTAACAAGGGCAAAGGCATTGGCCCACTATGTCATAGTCACACAACCTACGCAACCCAACAGCAATAATTTTCCTGTTCAGACACTGAAGCAGTAACAGCAACCTGTTTAAACAGCAGCAGCACTTTTCCTGTCACACTGTAGCAGTAACAGCAACCCAACCAGCAGCAGTACTTCCCTGGGCTAGGAAACCAATAAGTGACACATTTAGAGCTGGGCCCATAGAGTTAGACTAGATAGACGTACTGTATATAGCCCGTTTTCTGCATGGACATTGCCGTTGAGGGCTTCTACCACAGATACTAAGATGACTACTCTTTCTAACTCTATGGCTGAGCCTCAGAACGTCCTGCTGAAGAGCCTCCTGCTGAAACAGGCTCCCATTCGTTCAGAGATTCAGACCTTTCTGTGGGCGTTGTCGTCGTCTCTGGGCCTTGTACTGTATTAGAACCGGCACTACTGTGTGTAAAAACTGTTGATTGGTCACCTTTTAACCTTTCAGTCAGTGAGCCTGTGTGTGTGTGTGTGTGTGTGTGAGAGATGGAACACTGATTCTGCCTGCACTCTTTGAGGTTTAGGTAAAATGTGGGGCTTCCGTCCTGAGAAGCTAGTGGTGTTTTTAGACGACAGACTGTATTAGAGAGGAGGAAGGGAGAAGGTCACAGGTTTGGGAGGATCCTATTCCCAGCTGTGCACAGCCAGAAACCAAGATGAGTTGATCCAGAGCCCACACTGCTGTCAGTTTGTGTTACAATCACACACCAGAGGAGGAGAAAATAAAGTATATTCTATGTATTAATGAAGAAACACAGGACTCGTCTCTTTTGTTGGGGTTTTACTACAACAGGAAATACTGAGAGCTTGGAACTACAAGGTTCTATCTGCATGTTTTGTTATTCCTTGTTCTGTACAATGTTCTCTACATATATAGTACTCTAACTCTATTCATGTTAAGTTCAAAAGAATACAAGATAAAAATACATCATTCAAACCAATTAGGGTTCAGAACCTTATTTTTGCAGATAAAACTAGGAGGTTCTAAGGTCACAATAGTGAGTGTGGTGTCAACACCAAGGCACTACATAAAGATCATCATACGTTACTGTTAACTTGTAGTGGATGTGGACGTAACTGCATAAGAGCTGTAAAAGTTGTGGGTTGTTGCTATACGATTGCTAATGAATGTGGTGCCTGCCATCACCCTGAGAGAGTTGCTCATTTAAATTGGTACTTCACAAAGTCATATTTTAATTTGTAGAGAAAGAGGTGCTGCTAGGATACAGTAGTAGGACTTTGTAGGATGAAGGTGGGAGGTGCTGCTGGGATACAGTAGTAGGACTTTGTAGGATGAAGGTGGGAGGTGCTGCTGGGATACAGTAGTAGGACTTTGTAGGATGAAGGTGGGAGGTGCTGCTGGGATACAGTAGTAGGACTTTGTAGGATGAAGGTGGGAGGTGCTGCTGGGATACAGTAGTAGGACTTTGTAGGATGAAGGTGGGAGGTGCTGCTGGGATACAGTAGTAGGACTTTGTAGGATGAAGGTGGGAGGTGCTGCTGGGATACAGTAGTAGGACTTTGTAGGATGAAGGTGGGAGGTGCTGCTGGGATACAGTAGTAGGACTTTGTAGGATGAAGATGGGAGGTGCTGCTAGGATACAGTAGTAGGACCTTGTAGGATGAAGGTGGGAGGTGCTGCTGAGATACAGTAGTAGGACTTTGTAGGATGAAGGTGCAACAGTTGATTCCCCAGAATTGTAGATGCAGACTTGAAGGTTTTGTCAATCCTGATACAGTCACACCATATTATATGAAACAAGCCCATCTTTGTCAAACCTGATACAGTCACACCATATTATATGAAACAAGCCCATCTTTGTCAATCCTGATACAGTCACACCATATTATATGAAGCAAGCCCATCTTTGTCAATCCTGATACAGTCACACCATATTATATGAAACAAGCCCATCTTTGTCAATCCTGATAGTCACACCATATTATATGAAGCAAGCCCATCTTTGTAAATCGTGATACAGTCACACCATATTATATGAAGCAAGCCCATCTTTGTCAACCCTGATACAGTCACACCATATATGAAGCAAGCTAAACCTTGCTCACATGATCAGTAACTACAGACACAGCCACTGCAGACTGTTCAGCACCATAGTGTTGTGTAGTGTGTGTTTCAGTACCGTAGTGTGTTTCAGTACCATAATGTTGTGTAGTGTGTGTTTCAGTACCATAGTGTTGTGTAGTGTGTGTTTCAGTACCATAGTGTTGTGTAGTGTGTGTTTCAGTACCATAATGTTGTGTAGTGTGTGTTTCAGTACTGTTGTGTTTCAGTACCATAGTGTTGTGTAGTGTGTGTTTCAGTACCATAGTGTTGTGTAGTGTGTGTTTCAGTACCATAGTGTTGTGTAGTGTGTGTTTCAGTACCATAATGTTGTGTAGTGTGTGTTTCAGTACTGTTGTGTTTCAGTACCATAGTGTTGTGTAGTGTGTGTTTCAGTACCATAGTGTTGTGTAGTGTGTGTTTCAGTACCATAGTGTTGTGAATGTTTGGTTGGTAGAGGGAATTGTCTTCTGAAATCCCTCCTTCTTCAGCACAAGTAAACCCGGCCACCATGTCCCTTACACACTGAGAGAAGAAAAGGAGAGGATGGACCGGACGTTAGACAACCCTTCATGTTCTCACACTGATTCATGCTACACACACACACCCTTCTACAGCAGAACCCACCCAGTAAGCTGCTCCAGAAGGAGTTGTAGGTGGCACTCCCAGTTACAGCTCCCAGTTTGGCTGGGTTCCTCCTCACTGTATGCACTGTGAAGCCATTGGCACCAGTAACCTCCACCTCCACCACATGGTAATCACTTAGTCTAGGAGAGGGAGAGAAGCCGTTGGCACCAGTAACCTTCACCTCCACCACATGGTAATCACTTAGTCTAGGAGAGGGAGAGAAGCCGTTGGCACCAGTAACCTTCACCTCCACATCAGGGTTATCACTTAGTCTAGGAGAGGGAGAGAAGCCATTGGCACCAATAACCTCCACCTCCACCACATGGTAATCACTTAGTCTAGGAGAGGGAGAGAAGCCGTTGGCACCAGTAACCTTCACCTCCACATCAGGGTTATCACTTAGTCTAGGAGAGGGAGAGAAGCCATTGGCACCAGTAACCTTCACCTCCACCACATGGTAATCACTTAGTCTAGGAGAGGGAGAGAAGCTGTTGTGTGACTATGACATAGCGGGTCAATGCCTTGGCCTTGTTAGCAAGACTTATTAGCCCTAGTTTAAGTTTTGTACACTTGAATCAGTGCCAACCTTTCTAAACAATGATGCTGTGTAGAAGTTTGGGGGTGAATGAAGTTCTTGCACAGCTGTGCTTCAGAGAGTGGGGGTTCCTTAATTGAAAGAGGCTATGTAAATACATGCTGAAATGTGCCAGCATGTATTTTGTAACACTAAGGGCAGCACAAGCCCACCTCCTTGCTTGTTCTGCCCATAGTGTTACAGTGATTCCCATTGTAAAAGCGCACTCTGAACTATCTTGTGTTATTTAAGAAGCTTTGCTTACGCCGTATCCGACACAATCTCCCCCTGGACGCCAACGAAACCCAGGGTCCCCGCTGCGATGGCCGCTGCCGCCATGGTGTTGACGTTGTTAGGGGCGACGGGACAGAGCTCTGCCACCGAGCCACTGAATAAGACCCGCCTCCCCTCATCCTCTGTCCAATCAGACAGCACGTCTCCTGTCAGACGGAAACATGACGGGTGCTTGGACATCCGGATGAACAGTGCCTTCAAGCAAAAAACGAGAGGAGGGGTTTAGAAAACGTGTGTTTTGTACACCAGTAATACAACTGAAACTCTAAGATTGAAAGCTATACTAAGGGAATAGAGAGCAATAGTAATGGTGTATTTTTGTAGGAACTAACTCCACCATGGTTCGTTGGACAAAGTCTATGGGGAAATGAATGGCGTTTTAGTAGGGGTTTTGGGAAAATGCAGAAAATAAGGTCTATGTAGCAGCATTCTGTCCACTACAACCATTCTGCATCCTATATGTAACTGCATTCTGTCCAGTACAACCATTCTGCATGCTCTATGTAACAGCATTCTGTCCAGTACAACCATTCTGCATGCTCTATGTAACAGCATTCTGTCCAGTATAACCATTCTGCATGCTCTATGTAACAGCATTCTGTCTAGTACAACAATTCTGCATGCTCTATGTAACAGCATTCTGTCCAGTATAACCATTCTGCATGCTCTATGTAACAGCATTCCGTCTAGTACAACAATTCTGCATGCTCTATGTAACAGCATTCTGTCTAGTACAACAATTCTGCATGCTCTACTATGACATTTCAGAAGATTAGAAACAGAGAACTATGACCTTCTTCACCTTTAATAACAATCAGAATTTAATCTCATATTAATGAGGTCTACACATTCTCTTATACTAACTCTTATATACTGCTCAAAAAAATAAAGGGAACACTTAAACAACACATCCTAGATCTGAATGAAAGAAATAATCTTATTAAATACTTTTTTCTTTACATAGTTGAATGTGCTGACAACAAAATCACACAAAAATAATCCATGGAAATCCAATTTATCAACCCATGGAGGTCTGGATTTGGAGTCACACTCAGAATTAAAGTGGAAAACCACACTACAGGCTGATCCAACTTTGATGTAATGTCCTTAAAACAAGTCAAAATGAGGCTCAGTAGTGTGTGTGGCCTCCACGTGCCTGTATGACCTCCCTACAACGCCTGGGCATGCTCCTGATGAGGTGGGGGATGGTCTCCTGAGGGATCTCCTCCCAGACCTGGACTAAAGCATCCGCCAACTCCTGGACAGTCTGTGGTGCAACGTGGCGTTGGTGGATGGAGCGAGACATGATGTCCCAGATGTGCTCAATTGGATTCAGGTCTGGGGAACGGGCGGGCCAGTCCATAGCATCAATGCCTTCCTTTTGCAGGAACTGCTGACACACTCCAGCCACATGAGGTCTAGCATTGTGTTGCATTAGGAGGAACCCAGGGCCAACCGCACCAGCATATGGTCTCATAAGGGGTCTGAGGATCTCATCTTGGTACCTAATGGCAGTCAGGCTACCTCTGGCGAGCACATGGAGGGCTGTGCGGCCCCCCAAAGAAATGCCACCCCACACCATGACTGACCCACCGCCAAACAGGTCATGCTGGAGGATGTTGCAGGCAGCAGAACATTCTCCACGGCGTCTCCAGACTCTGTCACGTCTGTCACGTGCTCAGTGTGAACCTGCTTTCATCTGTGAAGAGCACAGGGCGCCAGTGGCGAATTCGCCAATCTTGGTGTTCTCTGGCAAATGCCAAACGTCCTGCACGGTGTTGGGCTGTAAGCACAACCCCCACCTGTGGACGTCGGGCCCTCATACCACCCTCATGGAGCCTGTTTCTGACCGTTTGAGCAGACACATGCACATTTGTGGCCTGCTGGAGGTCATTTTGCAGGGCTCTGGCAGTGCTTCTCCTGCTCCTCCTTCCACAAAGGCGGAGGTGGTCTGTGGTCCCCACCTGCAGAACCACTCCTTTATTGGGGGTGTCTTGCTAATTGCCTATAATTTCCACCTGTTGTCTATTCCATTTGCACAACAGCATGTGAAATGTATTGTCAATCAGTGTTGCTTCCTAAGTGGACAGTTTGATTTCACAGAAGTGTGATTGACTTGGAGTTACATTGTGTTGTTTAAGTGTTCCCTTTATTTTTTTGAGCAGTGTATATTAACTTAACTATCTGCATAACGTAACCAACTTAACTATTAACTATGCTATCCCTTATAAATGAACATATTTTACTTGTTAAGTCCTCTTTCCTCCTCCCTCCTTCCCTGCACCTTTAAAGATCCACTATCATTGAGTCTCAGGATATCCTGGCCTCCCCACAATGCACCACTGGGGACATATAGGGTCCCCCCATGATGCTCTGCAGCCTGGCGCAGTTCCTGGTTCAGCTGTGGGTCTGAGAGGGCTGAAGGAGAGCCCACCTAAAACAGAGGCAGACAGAGAGGGAGGGACCACAATCTTTTCAAGGACTACCTCCGTATTGGAACTTGACGTGTTTCAGATTGGTGTGTGAGGGAAATCCTCCTTTTATCCTGTTGTCATTAGCATATACTGTTAGTATTTATTAATATAGGCATGTTATGCCAGGTGTTTTGCCAGGTTATCCATGCTAGCTAAAGAATGTTCAATAAGAGATAATGCTCTAAAGTGTTAATTTAGATGTTTTTAGAAACGGAGAGAGAGATCTTACAAGAAAATGGAAACAGAGAGAGAGAGAGAGAGAGAGAGAGAGGGATCTTACCAAAAAATGGAAACAGAGAGAGAGAGGGATCTTACTAGAAAATAGAAACAGAGAGAGAGAGAGAGAGAGAGAGAGAGAGAGATCTTACCAGAAAATGGGCCTTAGAGAGGAATTGGACTCCAAAGTCTTTTACAATTTTGGGATGACACACCTCCACAATTACATCAGCACCCCTAGAACACACACACACACACGTTACTTGTGCACATGACATAACACACATTACAGTGTGTGTGTGACGTGGCTCTCTACCTGTCTGTAAAGTCTGGGAGGTTGTGTAGAATCAGCTCCTCAGCCACTGATTCTCTGAGTTTGTCAGTGTTTCTGTTCCACACAAAGACCAGTGTCAGGCCCACCTGGGCCCCTTCTCTCTGGAGCCTCTCTACAAGGTACTGCCCTGGAAGTTCAACAACTTCAAGTTTAATTGGCAGTGTTTACACAGGCAGAACAATTCTGATATGTTGTCCAATTACTGGCAAAGAGCTGATCTGAGACCAATTGGTGAAAGGAATATCAGAATTGGGCTGGCTGTGTAATCACAGGATGTTGGTGGCACCTTAATTGGGGAGAACAGTCTTGTGGTAATGACTGGAGCGATTTTAGTGGATTGGTAACAAGCATATAAAACATGGTTTCCAGGTGTTCGATGCCATTCCATTTGCTCCGTTCCAGCCATTATTATGTAGTATTGACTACTACATACAGTAGTAGGCAATACAAACTGAAAACCATGAACACTACAAAAGGCCTATCATAAATATACAATCAACATTATGAATACCAGTAGGTACAGATGTAGGATCTAAATTTGATCACCTTGTTGCAGGACAACTTCTAGTGTATTTCAGTTTTAAAAAGTCTTCTGAAGTTTGTAATTTCCACTCTGAAATTTCAGACTTGATTTTCCCTAACATAACAATGTAGCACCCCCCACAAAAATGTCCTTTAATAATAATCCACATAATAATGCACATTTCCTGTTGCTGCAGGATTATTTTCCTGCTGTAGCAAACTGGCTCAAATTAAGATCCTACGTCTGTAGATAAAATCAAATCAAATCAAATGTATTTATATAGCCATTCTTACATCAACTGATATCTCAAAGTGCTGTACAGAAACTCAGCCTAAAACCCCAAACAGCAAGCAATGCAGGTGTAGAAGCACAGAACATGAACCTGGTGAACTCCCGCCCAATCAGTATTTTAGTTCATCAATTAACAATCAGATAGAGAAGAAACCCAGCAGTACTTAGGCCCTTGAGGGCCTGGAAATGAATGACCCTGTTGTAAAGTGGTAGGATTTACGAAGATGGGACCTACTGACACAGACTGACCACAACAATCAACCCAGGGACTGCAGCTGAAAACTAGCCGGCTAGCTAAAACTGGCACTTTTATAGTAATGTTGATGAATGTGCATTTTCCCTGTAAAACTACATTTAATAAATGAATCCATTCCACATTGAGAACATATGAGATGTGACGAGGAGGGAGGAAGAGAGGAGGAAGACAGGGGAATACAGCACTGACCTAAATGTCCATAACCCACAACTCCAATTCTCATCACTGGCAACTTGTCAGTCATGGTTCCTGGTGAGAAAGAAGACAAGAGAAGACAAGTATATGAGTTGATAATTCCCACTGCCAATGGAGCTCTCCTTCTCTCATGATCTCACACCTCACTCCACCCACCTCCCCATGGTGCCAGAGAGACTGGCTCTTCAAACTATCCATGACCCCTCTGACCCGGCCAAGGATTGATTGCCAGGGGTCAGGTTGTTAGGAGGCTGGGCACCTGACCATCCTCACTTCCTTTCCAGGTCAGAGCCTCACTATAGATTTATACAGTACTTCCTTCTCTCATTGGGCCATCAGCTATTGTATTATTTACAGCTTTATCATTGTTTCTATTCTCTCTCTCTCTCTCTCTCAGCTCTTCATCTTTTCAAGGCCTTCTCTTAGTACCTAGACCCTATCTACTCTGGTGGTCCTCAAAACTCTCCTTTTAACAACGTTTACTGCTACTCACCGGTGAATTCCTCTCCCTGCTCTCTTTCTCTCCAAACCTTCTCCTTCACAATCTACATTCCAACTGACACCCCTTCTCAGAGGATTGTGGGAAAGGTAGGGGTCAAAGTTCGACTCTGAGAGAATATGTTAATTATTAGTCCCTGTATCAGTGAAATTGTTGTTTGTTTTGTTTTTGAACCACACATTTTCACAAAGTTTAGCAGCCGTGAAAGGAAGAGCTGACAGTGAAAGGAAACTACCTGAACAAGTCATAGATTATGGACAAACCAAATCATAACTATACTGCCGTTATCAGACTGATAATATATTTGATGGATTTTATGTATATTTTGATCAACAAAATGTCTGTTGGTCTTGTAATGGACACAGCAAAGCCTATGAGCTGCGCCACACACGGAAGTGATTACAAATGAATGTGGGACAATGTAATGTACACAGTACAATGTACACAGTAGCCTACCTCACATGCTGCCTCCAGTGGCAACACAGTCATAGAAGCATCAAAAGAATACCATTACAACATTGTCTGTGTGTGACGTCATACCGGCGTCCTGCTAGTTAATGTCCTATTCTGCTCTTAGATCACCTGACCCGAAAGGCCAGTTGTCCCCCTCGGATGTTAGGGTTCTGGGTTCACTACAGGTTCACTATCGTTCATAGAACTAGGGTTAGAACCCTTAGTGTTGGTATGACTGAATGTATCTACTGCCACTGTGTGGACAAACGAAGTACTGCTGGTGACTTGCATACAGTTGTGGATGGATACACTTTAAGTAGAGTGAGTCGCTCTATTCCTCAAAAAGTATCACATACCAACTAATACTTGTCTTTATTTACAACCTTGAGGCAGGAGACAATGAGAAGAATGGTTTTGATGAGATACTGATAGAGATTGTATATTGTACAGGGATTGTTGTAGGACTGTCCCCAAAGTAATAGCCATGCTGTCTGACATTGGCTACTGACACAAGTCCTTATTCTGCATGTCAGAGGGACATATTTGTAGCCTGGTCCCAGATCTGAATGCACTTTTGTCTACTCAATTCCATTAGGAATTGGCAGTAGAGCCGAGACAGACTGGCACCCAGGCTAGCATATTTGTTCTATATAATATATATTTTCTAAATATCTGAACGTTCCACAGTGTTGTGTCCTACTGAACACAGCCTGGTTCAAAGTCATGTGTCCTACTGAACACAGCCTGGTTCAAAGTCATGTGTCCTACTGAACACAGCCCGGTTCAGAGTCATGTGTCCTACTGAACACTGCCCAGTTCAGAGCTGTGTGTCCTACTGAACACAGCCGGGTTCAGAGTCATGTGTCCTACTGAACACAGCCCGGTTCAGAGTCATGTGTCCTACTGAACACAGCCCAGTTCAGAGCTATGTGTCCTACTGAACACAGCCCGGTTCAGAGTCATGTGCCCTACTGAACACAGCCCAGTTCAGAGTCATGTGCCCTACTGAACACAGCCCAGTTCAGAGTCATGTGTCCTACTGAACACAGCCCAGTTCAGAGCTATGTGTCCTACTGAACACAGCCTGGTTCAGAGTCATGTGTCCTACTGAACACAGCCCAGTTCAGAGCTATGTGTCCTACTGAACACAGCCCGGTTCAGAGTCATGTGCCCTACTGAACACAGCCCAGTTCAGAGTCATGTGTCCTACTGAACACAGCCCAGTTCAGAGTCATGTGTCCTACTGAACACAGCCGGGTTCAGGGCTATGTGTCCTACTGAACACAGCCCGGTTCAGAGTCATGTGTCCTACTGAACACAGCCCAGTTCAGAGCCGTGTGTCCTACTGAACACAGCCCAGTTCAGAGTCATGTGTCCTACTGAACACAGCCCAGTTCAGAGCTATGTGTCCTACTGAACACAGCCCGGTTCAGAGTCATGTGTCCTACTGAACACAGCCCGGTTCAGAGTCATGTGTCCTACTGAACACAGCCCGGTTCAGAGTCATGTGTCCTACTGAACACAGCCCAGTTCAGAGCTATGTGTCCTACTGAGCACAGCCGGGTTCAGAGCCGTATGTCCTACTGAACACAGCCCGGTTCAGAGTCATGTCTTAATACATGGCTCTGGCCCAGTTCAACTTCACCCTCAAGTTGATGATGTCACTAATCTGGTCTAGTTGGATGGGCCAAGGGTCACTACTGGCAGAGTTGAACATGAAAACTGAGAGGAGGAGACATTGGGCATTGATTATAACTGAGCAATCTGACAGATAACGTGTCACTGTGACTGGTCCAAAGTTCAATGTCGACCGGCACCAAGAGACAGGGACACACTCAGACAGACTGAACCAGTGAAGGGTGAGAAAGAGAGAGAGAAGTACAGAGGAAAAGAGAAACACATGAAATACTCTGGAAGGAGGCAGGACTGAAGAAAGGAAACAGGTACAGCCCAGATACATACAGGCCTTGGTTCTGAGAGAGATGGACATCCTTGAAACAGCCGCCTATGACCGAAGACAGCGCAGGAACACGGTATGATCGTTACCTCTAATCACACACACACGCATGCACACATAGACACACACACACACACACATTTTTTGGGTTTGTGTTTAAAACCATAATGTAAATCTCTCATATTAACTACCTCCCTTCTTCCTCTCCTCTCCCCTTCCTCTCTCCCTCTCTCTCTCTCTCTCTCTCTCTCTCAGTACTGTGTTCTGTTTCTCTCTCTCTCGCCGTTCTTCCTGGCCATCGCTGTCTACTTCTATCTGTGGATCCCTGACTCCTCCCCCTCCGTCCTCGCTGCGGCTATTAAGGCAGCCCCTGTCATCTCATTGGCTCTCCTGGTGCTGAGCTACAAAGGGGAGAGGAGTCTCCTCGGCGTGGCGGGGGGCCTGATCTTCTCGGCAGGCGGAGACTGTTGCCTCATATGGCCCGAGCTGTTTCTCCATGGTAACGAGAGCTTTTTCTACTGCTACTGATAAAGTCCTGCAGACGCTGCAGACATGGCAGATAGCCTAGAGGTTAGAGAGGGCAAGCCAGAAACTAGAGGGTTGTCGGTTTGAATCTCATGTCTGACTAGATGTCACTGGAGGGTTGTCAGTTTGAATCCCATGTCTGACTAGATGTCACTGGAGGGTGGCAGTTTGAATCCTATGTCTGACTAGATGTCACTGGAGGGTGGCAGTTTGAATCCCATGTCTGACTGGATGTCACTGGAGGGTTTGCAGTTTGAATCCCATGTTTGACGAGATGTCACTGGAGGGTTTGCAGTTTGAATCCCATGTCTGACTGGATGTCACTGGAGGGTTTGCAGTTTGAATCCCATGTCTGACTGGATGTCACTAGAGGGTTGGCAGTTTGAATCCCATGTCTGACTAGATGTCACTGGAGGGTGGCAGTTTGAATCCCATGTCTGACTAGATGTCACTGGAGGGTGGCAGTTTGAATCCCATGTCTGACTGGATGTCACTAGAGGGTTGGCAGTTTGAATCCCATGTCTGACTAGATGTCACTGGAGGGTTGGCAGTTTGAATCCCATGTCTGACTTGATGTCACTGGAGGGTTTGCAGTTTGAATCCCATGTCTGACTAGATGTCACTGGAGGGTTGGCAGATTGAATCCCATGTCTGACTGGATGTCACTGGAGGGTTGGCAGTTTGAATCCCATGTCTGACTTGATGTCACTGGAGGGTGGCAGTTTGAATCCCATGTCTGACTAGATGTCACTGGAGGGTTGGCAGTTTGAATCCCATGTCTGACTAGATGTCACTGGAGGGTGGCAGTTTGAATCCCATGTCTGACTAGATGTCACTGGAGGGTTGTCAGTTTGAATCCCATGTCTCACTTGATGTCACTGGAGGGTTGTCAGTTTGAATCCCATGTCTGACTGGATGTCACTGCAGGGTGGCTGTTGTGTAACTCCACTGGAGTACTCTGACATACTTCAATGACTATTAAACATGTATGGCGCCATCACCTGCCGTTGTGCCCTTGAGCAAGACACAACCCAAAGTTTCTGCACTGCAGATGACCCTCTGCTCCAACCGCTCTGTGTGTGTCTTGTTGGGGCGGATAAAGCAAATAGACAAATCTCTATTTCAGGTGGAATATGGGCAATAAAGTAATGTTGTTCTCTCTCTAATCCTCTCCTCAGGAATGGCCTCCTTCGCCTTGGCCCACCTGATCTACTCCCTCACCTTCCTCTCCACTCGTTACTCCTCCCTCAGCTCCTCCTCTTCCCTGTCCTACTTCTTCTGCCTGCTCCTGTGGCTGCTGGGGGGAGGCGTCTACGCCTACCTCTTCCCTTTCCTGCAGAAGACGCCGGACGCGGCCGTCCTGACTCCCGGCGTCGGGGTGTACGTGGCTCTGATCGTTCTGATGGCTACGCTGGCGGTTCTCACCCGCCGCCCGCTGATCATGCTGGGCAGTTTGATCTTCATGACCTCTGACCTGACGCTGGCGCTGCAGACCTTCAAAGTGACGGAGCCCTTGCAGCACGGCAGGCACATTGTCATGACGACGTACTACCTGGCGCAGCTGCTGATCGCCGTGGGTGACATCAAGGCCGTGGAGGGCGGGGATGAGTTTGCCAAATGGAAGAAATCTTAGTTAAGGGGTTATGTCAGATATGGACCAGGTCCCAATTTTCCACCCTGCTCCCGAAGTGTACAAATAACTGTCCACTTTCTCACATGGATTTCACAATGGTGGAAACTCCCTTCAGCCAATGCTTACTTATACTAATCGCATGCTTTTAAATCAATGACAGGGAGTGTTCAAGTGCACAATCCGGATAAGGGTGGAGAATTGGGACATTGCCATGCAAAGCAAACTTGGGACTACTGCTCTCTGACTAGTCGGCAGCTATAGGAACTTCAGGCTGTCTGTTGAGACTAGACTGTCTGTTGAGACTAGACTGAGAATGAGGCAGAAAGGAGTTAAAGGGAGATTCCACCAAAGAAAATCCTCTTTATTCAACAAAACCTCAGAGTATCAGGACAGTCTGTCCATTTGTTGAGAAAGCTCAGGGATGGGGCTTGGAAACGTAACCACTGCCAAAATTCATAGACAGCTACAGATGCAAGGACTGACATGAGATCAACATGAGTTTTTTTAATAGTCCAGAATAAAGTTAAATTTAGTCAAGAAGAATGATATTTCTATGTCTGTGAAAACAGTCCTACGGTCTTAAAGAAATGATTTGAGATGCACTTCCCTTGTGTTAGTTGTGATTTATCAAACACAATCCGTATAATGGTCTGTTGCTATGAAGAGAATATTCTCAGAAATGAAGTCCCTTAGGAAAAAAGAAAATGTATTTATTCATGATGAAATGGGGCTGAAAAATAAACAATGTTGTGTTACATATTTCATGTTATTTCAGGCGTAAGAACTCTGCAAAAGTCATCCACTACGTTCATAGACAGATAAGACAAAAACATCTCAAAACATTGACAAATGGTGGATATTCTGAATGAAAGACAGTCAATAACAAAGCCAAAGACAAGAAGCCAACAGAAATGATTTATGGGTAGTGAAACTTGATCAAAATGGATTCTAATAAAACATCTGACTAAGGAAGCTGAAAGATGCTAAACGGCTAACTTTATTTTACAGCCTAATTACCTGCTACTTATTCAGTAACATGAAAACTATTTGATGTAGTTTAACAGATGTAAAGTGGTTGTTCCACTGGATATCATAAGGTGAATGCACCAATTTGTAAGTCGCTCTGGATAAGAGCGTCTGCTAAATGACTTAAATGTAAATGTAAACAGTGTAAATTACTTAACATTACCCCAATAACTAGTTGTCACTTGGTAAATAACTTTAACGAATACAAGAGGATGCCAGTTATTGCCAAGTAACGTCACACTAGGCCAGATAAATAAATGGCGACAGGGCTGTAAAATAGCATTATCACTAAATGTTACCTCTGATATTTTATGTATGGAATCAGAGGTTTTGTTGGGCACACCCAGAATCCAAAAGGCTTCTCTAATCTGTTTTCTTCAGCAATGTAACAGCAACACGGGGGAGTACGTCACAAAGCAGGATCAGATAACCTGAAGAAATGTTCAGAAAGGACTTACGGTACTATCGGAAAATAAAATATTGTATCTTTATTCAACCAGGAAAACACCTTTGAAGTTAGAAAGCTCTTTTGCAAGAGGTCAGCAGGAAGTAGTCAGGTGTAGATCCAATACATAATGATACATAGACTGGACATGGTAGAAGTGACTGAACACAAGAGCTATATCTGAAGTTCATCTGCGTCGCCTGGTGACAGTGATTAGTGAAGCACCCTCTGCTCTCTAAAGCCTGCTACACTCTTGGATCCAGACACCCTGTAACATGGGTCTAGATGGACAACGACATCAGCATATTTTCCTCAAGGAGAGTTAAATCCTCCTATGTCTCCTAGCCAATGACGGCACTGCAGGAGAAGTGGAGGACCAGTTGCATTTCAGCGATCCATTCCACTGTCGTCAGGTTGCCGTCCGCAGAAACAAGCAGAACGCAAGCGCTTGCAGAACTCCAACTCTTCCTATAAGGAGGAGACCAGGGGAGAAATCTGTGAAGGAAATAGGACAAGATGCAGCCTAGTGGCAAATAGAGACACACAGGGAGTGACAGAGTGACGGTATTAGAGAGATGGAGAGGAGACATGGGGAGTGACAGAGGGACGGTATTAGAGAGATGGAGAGGAGACACACGGGGAGTGACAGAGAGACGGTATTAGAGAGATGAAGAGGAGACATATGGGGAGTGACAGAGAGACGGTATTAGAGAGATGGAGAGGAGACACATGGGGAGTGACAGAGGGATGGTATTATAGAGATGGAGAGGAGACACATGGGGAGTGACAGAGACGGTATTAGAGAGATGGAGAGGAGACACATGGGGAGTGACGGTATTAGAGAGATGGAGAGGAGACATGGGGAGTGACAGAGGGACGGTATTAGAGAGATGGAGAGGAGACACACGGGGAGTGACAGAGAGACGGTATTAGAGAGATGGAGAGGAGACACATGGGGAGTGACAGAGAGACGGTATTAGAGAGATGGAGAGGAGACACACGGGGAGTGACAGAGGGACGGTATTAGAGAGATGGAGAGGAGACACATGGGGAGTGACAGAGGGACGGTATTAGAGAGATGGAGAGGAGACACACGGGGAGTGACAGAGAGACGGTATTAGAGAGATGGAGAGGAGACACATGGGGAGTGATAGAGGGACGGTATTAAGGCTTCGCTGGCGTCTAGCCGAACAAGTTTGCTGCATCCTCCCTTCAAAAACATTTGCAAGAAAAACGATGAAAAAGCGGCAACAGTACCGTTTGTCCCTCTTGAGATGCCGTAGCCAGTATACACTTCCTCAAAATAGTCAGAACTAAGATAACTCAAGAAATGTCATTACTTTTGACGTTTTAGTCGCGCAATTTTACATCTAGTTAAGATGTTTGGAGCAGTATTTCTAAATGAAAAAATGTGCATGTGAACGAGTGTCTGTCGTTGAATGATAAATACTTAATTTAAGAATCCCTACCGTTGACCAATGACTGACGAAGGGGCGTAGACTTCTGCTACCGAAATTCAGTTCGCCTCGAGAAAAAAGTGCATGAAGAGCCGAACGCTCGGCGAAGACCAAAAACAACACAAAATGTCATAATATATGCACAAACTGTTCCGGATGGGAAACATGCGGACGCCTTTAGAGAGATGGAGAGGTTCATGGGTCACATGGGAAGTGAAAGAAGGAGAAGAGTGGAGAAAAGTGTGTAGGGGTACCAACCTGACACTCCTCTCTCCCCTGCAGATCTTCAGCCCGCTGGTTGAGCATCTCCTCCAGCCCCAAGGTGGGGCTCTGACAGTCCCTCAGACCCAGAGGATTGTCCTCCACCAGGCTACAGACAGAGAGCTTTGTTTTATTGAAGCTCTATTGAGAAGACATTGCAAGTTTCAAGCCATTTCCTCTTTGTGTGTTCACATGTATTACCAGCAGAGGGCGCCGAGCACGTGCTCGTGGAAGGAGGAGTGAGGCATGCGTAGAACGGACACCAGCTGTTGCACCATACCCATGGAGAGAACTGTATCTGAGAGAGAGAGAGACAGTACATTGCCACACAAGGACACATTTCTTTAGTTATGATCCAAATAACCCAGTTCAAATCAGTTCTTAGATCGGGGGGACACAAAGCATGATTCTCTATAGACACAACCAATAACAACACACAGCAGCAAAGAGAGTCTCGCTGTCAGACTGAGTCACTGTTAGTCACACACACCTTTATGCTCTGGGTGGACTGTGAGCAGGTTGAGGAGTAAGAAAGACGACTTGGTCCTCAGTTTCTCGTTGTCAGACTGCATGCCTCTCATCAGCACAGAGAAGCCATCGTGGGACAGGAAGGCCCTAAGACCTACTTCCTGCTCACGTACCAGACCTGATGGAGAGAGAGAAAGCGAGAAAGAGTTACTGTGTGGTACTTCACTGCTGCTCAGATCTAAATTTACTCCTATCAGCAACACTCAGGCCAGTGGAACTTCATTTAGATCTGAGAGGAACAGGCCATATTAGCAATATTGTAAACTTGCCTTTTGCTAGAGTTCTCTCTCATGATTCAGGAATTGTGCAATGGTGGAATGTGTTCCCCATATTGTTTATCTATCCAAGGGGCAACACTTACAGGAGACAGCGTAGAGGGCCTTCACTCGAACGGTGGGGTGGGGATCTGAGTCAGTCAGCTGCAGCAGTTTGGGTAGCGCCCCCTTGCTGAGTAAGTGGCACTGCACTTCGGGCATGTTCTGGGCACAGGAGGCGATGAGCTGGGCACCACGCCACCTCACGCTGCCCTGAGGATGGTTCAAGCACTGCGACATGCACAGGTCCAACCCACCCAGGGTCATCAGGTCTGACACACAGACAGACGAGAGACATTACAATGGACACAGTATTATTATTAATGAATTTTACTTGTCATTCATGTCCATGTTGATCTGTCTTTACTGGAATATCAGTAATATACAGTGCATTAGGAAGATATTCAGACCCCTTCGACTTTTTACACATTGTTACATTACAGCCTTATTCTAAAATGTATTAAAAAATGTTTTTCATCACACACAATACCCCATAATGATAAAGAGAAAACAGGTTTTTAGAAATGTTTGCAAATATATTAAAAATAAACAGAAATACCTTATTTACATAAGTATTCAGACCCTTTGCTATGAGACTCGAAAATGAGCTCAGGTGCATCCTATTTCCATTGATCATCCTTGAGATGTTTCTACAACTTGGAGTCCACCTGTGGTAAATTCAATTGAATGGACATGATTTGGAAAGGCACGCACCTGTCTATATAAAGGTCCCGCAGTTGACAGTGTGTGTCTAAGCAAAAACCAAGCCATGAGGTCGAAGGAATTGTTTGTAGAGTTCCGAGACAGGATTGTGTCGAAGCACAGATCTGGGGAAGTGCACCAAAAAAATGTCTGCAGCATTGAAGGTCCCCGAGAACATCATTCTTAAAATGGAAGAAGTTTGGAACCACCAAGACTCTTCCTAGAGCTGGCCGCCCGGGCCAAACTAAGCAATCATTGTAGAAGGGCCTTGGTCAGGGAGGTGACCAAGAACCCGATGGTCACTCTGACAGAGCTCCAGAGTTCCTCTGTGGAGATGGGAGAACCTGAAAATAGCTGTGCAGCGACGCTCCCCATCCAACCTGACAGAGCTTGAGAGGATCTGCAGAGAAGAATGGGAGAAACTCTCCAAATACATGTGTACCAAGCTTGTAGCGTCATACCCAAGAAGATGTGGTAGTAATCGCTGCCAAAGGTGCTTCAACAAAGTACTGAGTAAAGCATCTGTAGCTCAGTTGGTAGAGCATGGTGTTTGCAACGCCAGGGTTGTGGGTTCGATTTCCACGGGGGACCAGTACGGGGGGGAAAAATGTATGAATTCACTACTGTAAGTCGCTCTGGATAAGAGCGTCTGCTAAATGACTAAAATGTAAATACTTATGTAAATGTAATATTTCTGTTTTTTTGCTTTGTCATTATGGGGTATTGTACATAGCCTTCTTCTAAAATGGATTAAACTAACAAAATGTGAAAAAAGTAAAGGGGTCTGAATACTTTCCGAATGCAGTGTATAAAACTACAGTAACTTAAAGTTTAATTTTATATTGTTTTAACTAGGGTCCATCAAAGACAGTGGAATCTTTCATTTGGGTCACAAGCTGAAATGTAATTTCTTTACATCAGTTCTTGTTGCTTGGCATGTCTCACCTCTGGCATTGTCTAGGTTCTCACACAGCTCTGAGAGAAACTCCAGTGCCCCTTCTGTCTCCCCCTCTTCATCCTCTCCTTCCTCCTCTCCCTCTCTCCCCCTCTCACACCCTCCATCTCTCAGCAGAACACGCATACACTCCTTCATCTGTTCCACCTCACTGTTCTGTCCTTTAGCCACTTCTGCAAGAGCTCCTTTCAACCATTCTTTCCTCTGTAACAAAAGTGACATTAGGGTCAATGTAACAAGTTGTTGTGAGATCTGCTAATCTACACAGTAATGAAGACGACCTGGGAGGTGACTAAGAAGGACCATTACCTCCTCTGACATGGGTTCAGGGAGGGCGGGTCCATCTGCAGCAGAGCCAGCCTCCACAGCCAATCGAAGGACACCCTGGAGGTTTTGGGGATGTCTCCTGTTGCGTTGGTCTTCTGCCATGATGCTCTGTGCTGATGAGAAAAATGGGTGAAATTATTCCAGAACTTGTTTATCAATGTATTAGTCCCCAAATGTGGCACTGAATTGTGGTCAGAAAGCAAAATCAACCTATGCACTTGGTAACGTTTGATGAATTGTTGATTACAATTAGGGTTCCAATCTGCTCTACAAATTCTGACAGATCAGTATTATGCTATAGTCTATTGATAACTTGAATTACTCATTGCAGCTAGATCTCCAGGAAGCAGCTATGGGGCATGTAAAGAGCCGCATGTGGCTTAGGAGCCGCAGGTTCCTGACACATTCCATTCTCAAATGAATTAACTAACCATAGCCCGATTTGGTATTAAAGTGGTTGTAACTAACGTTAGCTAGGTAAGTGATGAAAAATATGAATTTTTATCCCTGATACTAGGCCTAGCTAACAGCGAGCAAGTTGTTGGCCTTGGAAGTTGTCACATAAATATCAAGCACATACAGAATAACGTTAGCTGGGTAGGTTTAGCTATTTTGAGAGCTACAGCAAAGGTCTTGGGTAGACTAGCGTTACAAAGCTAGAAAGAAAGCTGCTACTAGCTGCTGTTAGCACAGTAAACAACATGTCAGGCAGTTTGACGTAGCTGGGCTGCTCTTTTTACTTTGGTGTCTCATATACTTGCCTGTTTGTTCAAAACGCCGACTGTCACAATGTTAAAGTTGGTTCTTATTTCGCTCTCCTTTAATACTGTACAAGAATGATACGGTACTAGAACATTCTAGTTGAGTGGCAAGCTAATTGCTGTGCGTAGAAACATCATGCGTTTCAGAGGCAGCCATTCTTCTTCTTCTGTGGGTTTCATGGCGGACTACAACCCCAAAAGGTGTATTGCCGCCACCAACTGGACGGGTTCAATTCAAATCTAATTTTAATTGCCACATGCGCAGAGTACAACAGTGAAATGCTTACTTACAAGCCCTTAACCAATAATGCAGTTTTAAGAAAATATATTTTTAAAAGTAAGAGATAAGAATAACAAATAATTAAAGAGCAGCAGTAAATAATAATAGCGGGGATATATTCAGGGGGTACCGGTACAGAGTCAATGTGTCAATGTGCGGGAGCACCGGTGTCGAGGTAATTGAGGTAATTATGTACATGTAGGTAGAGTTATTAAAGTGGCTACGCATAGATAATAACAGAGTAGCAGAAGCGTAGTGAGGGGGGGCAGTGATGCAACCGTCAGGATGCTCTCGATGGTGCAGCTGTAAAATCTTTTGAGGATCTGAGGACCCATGTCAAATCTTTTCAGTCTCCTGAGGGGGAATGCCCTCTTCACGACTGTCTTGGTGTGCTTGGACCATGTTAATTTGTTGGTACCTGCTCCACTACAGCCCGGTCGATGAGAATGGGGGCGTGCTCGGTCCTACTTTTCCTGTAGTCCACAATCATCTCCTTTGTCTTGATCACGTTGAGGGAGAGGTTGTGGTCCTTGCACCACACGGTCAGGTCTCTGACGTCTCATCATTGTCGGTGATCAGGCCTACCACTGTTGTGTCATCAGCAAAGTTAATGATGGTTTTGGAATCGTGCCTGGCCGTGCAGTCATGAGTGAACAGGGAGTACAGGAGGCAACTGAGCACGCACCCCTGAGGGGCCCCCATGTTGAGGATCAGCGTGGCGGATGTGTTGTTACCTACCCTTAACACCTGGGGGCGGACCGTCAGGAAGTCCAGGATCCAGTTGCAGAGGGAGGTGTTTAGTCCTAGGGTCCTTAGCTTAGTGATGAGCTTTGGGGGCACTATGGTGTTGAAATCTGAGCTGTAGTCAATGAATAGCGTTCTCACATAGGTGTTTTTTTTGTCCAGGTGGGATAGGGCAGTGTGGAGTGCAATAGAGATTGCATCATCTGTGGAAATGTTGGGGCGGTATGCAAATTGGAGTAGGTATAGGGTTTCTGGGATAATGGTGTTGATGTGAGCCATGACCAGCCTTTCACAACATTTCATGGCAACAGACGTGAGTGCTACGGGTCGGTAGTCATTTAGGCAGGTTACCTTAGTTTTCTTGGGCACAGGGACTATGGTGGTCTGCTTGAAGCATGTTGGTATTACAAGTTGAAAATGTCAGTGAAGACACTTGCCAGTTGGTCAGCGCATGCTCGGAGTACACGTACTGCAATCCGTCTGGTCCAGCGGCCTTGTGAATGTTGACCTGTTTAAAGGTCTAACTCACATCGACTGCGGAGAGCGTGATCACACAGTCGTCCAGAACAGCTGATGCTGTCATGCATGTTTCAGTGTTACTTGCCTCGAAGCGAGCATAGGAGTTATTTAGCTCGTCTGGTAGGCTCGTGTCACTGGGCAGCTCTCGGCTGTGCTTCCCTTTGTAGTCTGTTATAGTTTGCAAGCCCTGCCACATTCGACGGGCGTCGGGGCCGGTGTAGTACGATTCAATCTTATTCCTGTATTGACGCTTTGCTTGTTTTATGGTTCGTTGGAGGGCATGGAGAGTCCCGCTCCTTGAAGCGGCAGCTCTACCCTTTAGCTCACCCTGTAATCCATGTCTTCTGGTTGGGGTATGTACGTACAGTCACTGTGGGGATGACATCCTCGATGCACTTATTGATAAAGCCAGTGACTGATGTGGTGTACTCCTCAATGCCATCGGAAGAATCCCAGAACATATTCCAGTCTGTGCTAGCAAAACAGTCCTGTAGTTTAGCATCTGCTTCATCTGACCACTTTTTTATAAACTGAGTCACTGGTGCTTCCTGCTTTCATTTTTGCTTGTAAGCAGGAATCAGGAGGATAGAGTTATAGTCAGATTTCCAAATGGAGGGCGAGGGAGAAATTTGTACACGTCTCTGTGTGTGGAGTAAAGGTGGTCTCAATTTTTTTTCTCTCTGGTTGCACATTTAACATGCTGATAGAAATTAGGAAAACTGATTTAAGTTTCCCTGCATTAAATTCCCCGGCCACTAGGAGCGCCGCCTCTGGATGAGCATTTTCCTGTTTGCGTATGGCGGAATACATCTCATTGAGTTCGGTTTTAGTGCCAGCCTTGGTCTGTGGTGGTATGTAGACAGCTACGAAAAATACAGATGAAAACTCTCTAGGTAGATAGTGTAGTCTACAGCTTATCATGAGATACTCTACCTCAGGTGAGCAAAACCTTGAGACTTCCTTTGATATCGTGCACCAGCTATTGTTTACAAATATGCATAGGCCCCCGGCCGTGTCTTACCAGAGACTGCTGTTCTGTCCTGCCGATAGAGTGTATAACCCACCAGCTGTATGTCATTAATGTCGTCATTCAGCCACGACTCGGTGAAACATAAGATATTACAGTTTTTAATGTCCCGTTGGTAGGATATACGTGCTTTCAGTTCGTCCCATTTATTTTCCAGCAATTGAACGTTAGCTAGCAGAACGGAAGGCAAGGGCAGATTAGCCACTCATCGCCTGATCCTCACAAGGTATCCTGATCTCTTTCCGCGAAACCTACGTTTCCTTTTCCAGCGAATCACGGGGATCTGGGCCTTGTCGGGTGTCCGTAGTATATCCCTCGTGTACGACTCATTGAAGAAGAACTCCTCGTTCAATTTGAGGTGAGTAATCCCAGTCCTGATGTCCAGAAGCTCTTTTCGGTCATAAGAGAAGGTAGCAGCAACATTATGTACAAAACAAGTTACGAACAATGCAAAAAAACTAACAGAAGAGCATGGCTGGTCAATTCAGAGCCGATAAGACATTAGCCCTCCCCTTGTAACCAAAACAAGTTAAAAAGAAAATCCATGTGATAGGGAAACTAACTTAATCCACCCAAATAAAAATAGGACATTGACAAAACAAAGCTCCCACTTCTTCCTTCTTTCAATTCTCCATATCTCCTTTCTCAGGATCTAGGGCATGAGAGGGTGGTACGGCCTGTGACAATATTCCATGTCACTCCTTCGCCGAGAAATCTTTCAGCCCCAGGAACCGCTCCGCCACTTCCACAATGATTTATATTTTCCTGGACCTTCTCTCCCCCTTGGCAGTGCCATTAATTACCATAGCTATAAAGCCCACAAAGTCCACCATCTTAAGTCCAGTGCTTCTCTCTTGTTACTGGGCAAGTGGGCATGAATTTAATACATACCCAACCTTCCAGTATGTCGTAACGAACTAACTTACAAAACTCAGTTTTGGATGAAACTGACCTTACCTTTATTATCCTATTTACACTTTGGAGTAAATTTTGACAGTAGAATTCATGTTTCTAACTCATATCGATGCCACATAGGCCATTTAAAACCAGAGAAGTTGGTTCAAAGGGGCAGTTGACCCTTAAAACCACCACAGGTCAGAGATCAAAGAGTACAAACCAAAGATTTGGAGTTGAGTTAGAAAATATTGATAAAATTAGTTTGCAAGTGGCACCTGTCAGACTAAAGGGGCAGAGGGACCTGAGACCTTACGATGTTTGAGGGAATACACACACACACACACACAGAGACACACACACACACACACACACACACACACACACACACACACACACACACACACACACCTGATGATGTGTGAGGACAAAATGAAGGATGATTCAGAACCTGTCTGATGGAGAGGAGATGAGATTAGAGGACAGGAGAGGTTTAAAATGCTGGATCTTAGAGTTGTCAGACCCTAGGGGGGTGGGAAATTTAAAAAGAGGACTTTCCCCATCTTGTGTTTTGAGATTCAGAGAGATTACGGGTACAGTAGGACAGAGATATGAACACATCCGGATTGGAGGTTGTTTTGAAACACTGAAATATCCGGAACTTTTGACATTTCTGTAGCATTGCTTTTATTATTAAAGATGATTAAAGATGAGAATATGCATCCCAAATGGCATCCTACCTAGTGCCCTACTTTTGACTAGGGCCCCACTGCATAGGGAATAGGGTGCCATAGTGTGCCACTCAATGATTAGCAATTAGATGAGGAATGCAATATTAATGTAACCTGGTGGATTTAAGCATTAAATAACTATTCCTGTAGTCGCCACCTTTATTATGCAAGAGGTGAGGTCCCCGGGAGTAAACTAAAAACACACAGGTTCTTTAAATATGAGGCAGAGCATGGGAATTAACAGGCCAGGTGTAATACCAAAATAGATTTTATTCACAGAATAGGACCAATGGAAAGCTTAGACTATGACATCATCTTCAGCGCCTAGCGCTCTGTGGGGAGTCTGACGACCAGAGAATCAGAGTTATATCAGCATCATCATCACCATCATCGTCATCATCATCATCATCAACCAGTAATCAATAATCAAGGTATCACATCTAAGTTCTGTTTTACTCTCGACACAATACATACCAGAGGAGGCTGGTGGGAGGAGCTAATGGCTGGAATAAAATAAATGGAACGGAATCAAACATGTGGTTTCCATATGTTTAATGTGTTTGATACTGTTCAATTTATTCCATTCCAGCCATTACAATGAGCCCATCCTCCTGTAGCTCCTCCCACCAGCCTCCTCTGATACCAACAACCCAGGAGGGTATGCCAATGGAGACGGCACTCGCCAGAGAATGTTTACTCACGATTAAACTCAATTAAATGAAATGTATTTGTCACATGCTTCGTAAACAACAGGTGTAGACTAGGAGTTAAATGTTTCCTTATGGGCCCTTCCCAACAATGCAGAGAGACAAAAGCTATATAATAGAAATATTTTTAAATAATAAAACAAGGAATAAATCCACAATGAGTAACGATAACTTGGCTATATACACGGGGTACCAGTACCGAATCGATGTGCAGAGTGCGAGGAAATTGAGGTAGATATGTACTTAGGGATAAATTGACTAGGCAACAGGATAGACAATAAACAGTAACAGCAGCATCATATATGATTATGGGTAGCTATAATTATATAGCTACCCAGACTAACTATTTAGCAGTCTTATGGCTTGGGGTTAAAGTTATTCAGGGTCCTGTTGGTTCCAGACTTGGTTCATCGATATCGCTTGCCATGCGACAGCAGAGAGAACAGTCTACTACTTGGGTGGCTGGAGTCTTAGACAATTTTTAGAGCCTTCCTCTGACATCGCCTGGTATAGAGGTCCTGGAAGTTTAGGGAGCTCGGCCCTAGTGATGTACTGGGGGCATACGTACTACCCTCTGTAGCGCTTTGTGGTCGGATGCCATGCAGTTGCCATACCAAGCGGTAACGCAGCCAGTCAAGACGTTTTTAATGGTGGCGCTATATAACTTTTGTGGATTTGAGGGCCCATGACGAATCTTTTCAGTCCCCTGCAGGGGAAGAGGCATTGTCGTGCCTAGTTCACAACTGTGTTGGTGTGTGTGGACAATGATAATTCCTTAGTGATGTGGACACCGAGGAACTTGACTCTCTTGACCTACTCCACTATAGCCCCGTCGATGTGAATGGGGTGTGCTCGGCCCTCAGTTTGTAGTCCATGATCAACTCCTTTGTCTTGTTGAGGGAGAGGTTGTTGTCCTGGCACCACACTGCCAGGTCTCTGACCTCCTCCCTGTAGGCTGTCTCATTGTCGTGGGTGATGTCTGCAAAGTTAATGATGTTGTTGGAGTTGTGCGTGGTCACGCATTCGTTGGTGAATAGGGAGTACAGCACAACGCATCACCGGGGCAAACTACCTGCCCTCCAGATCACCTACAACACCCAATGTGTGTTGCGTCTCACCCGATTTGATAAGTTTGAAGTGTCGTGTGTGTCTCTTAGGACCAGGGCACCCATCAAGGGGGTAATATCTGGCGTCTCGTGGGAAGTCGATGTTGAAGAGATTAAAAATATTCCTGGAGTGATTTATGCACATCCGATGAATTGTGTGGTGAATGAAGAAAAAGTTAAGAGTCTATCAATTATTTTGTTTTTGATATGGAGTCTCTCCCTACTCAAGTTCAATTAGGGTATATTAACTACAGAGTCAGAGAATTTATCCCAAGATCAATGCAGTGTGATCATTGTAAAGATTTTGGTAATTTTTCAAGTGTTTGCAGAAGGGAGAAGCCGAGATGTCCAAGTTGTGGAAAAGATCATATAATGTGTTATAAAAGTGATGAAAATGTGACATGTTTAGTTATGGTAATTAATGGCACTGCCAAGGTGGAGAGAAGGTCCAGGAATATATAAATCATTGTGGATGCAGTGGAGCGGTTCCTGGGGCTGAAAGATTTCTTATCGAATGAGTTACATGGAATATTGTCACAAGCCGTACCACCCTCTCATGACCTAGAGCCCGAGAAAGGAGATATGGAGAATTGAATGCAGGAAGAATTGGGAGTTTTGTTTTGTCAATGTACTATTTATATTTGGGTGGATTAAGTTAGTTTCCCTATCACGTATGGATTTTCTTTTTACCTTGCTTTGGTTTCAACCCATCCAGACGGTGGCAGCAATACACCTTTTGGGGTTGTAGTCCGCCATATAACCCACAGACGAAGAAGAAGAAGAAGAAGAAGAAGAAGAAGAAGAAGAAGAAGAAGAAGAAGAAGAAGAAGAAGAAGAAGAAGAAGAAGAAGAAGAAGAAGAAGAAGAAGAAGAAGAAGAAGAAGAAGAAGAAGAAGCGGTTACCATGTAATGACGTCACTTTCATCCGCTTGTCAGTCCAAGATGGCGGCGCTCGTTGGGTTTCGTGCATGTTTCTCTGGTTAGTTAAAGTTATACAACGCATTCACAACCACACGCCCAATATTGTAATGTACTGCGTTCAATTATTAATGATCTTTTTTTACCATTATAATGTTTTGCTTTTTAATCGCGACGAAACGTATGTGGGGTTTGAATGAACCCTAGTGAGCAAGGATGCTGTAGCAGGCTAGCCGCTCGACTCGTTCCGCAGGCATAGCAAGGTCACGTTAAATAATATTAGTTAAACTAGCTATCTCTTGCGTTGTGGAACCTTAGGGCTATCAGATACAGTTAAAAACGAAATTAGTTTTCTAACGATGTAGCTAGCGTCAGAAACATTTGCATTTCGAAAGAATGACATACAGGGAACAGTAATGTGTATTGAAGTAGCCCGGGTTATAACATAACTAGCCTATACACATTATGCATGGCCTAGCTTCGTCCCGCAACATAGCTAAGGGGTTTTGTTGTGACATTGGTCTTATGAGTTTTATATAATAAACCCAATGTCTCAACATAATCCCTTATGTTGCAGGACGAAGCTAGATGGCCCTAAGCCATGTATGTACGTACACCTTGTGATATTTAGCTAGCGACTTCTCTTGACACAGTCGACGGTCTCGGGGGCCACCTGATTACTAAATACATGTCATCGTTCTGTTCTAGCGCTTCAGCTTTCCTCACCGGGGCTCCTGCACAGCTCCTATAAACTGGTGAGTACCTAGACAGTGTTTTGAGTATGCAGTCATTCACACATCCTTTTATATCGGGGATATAAAATCGCAGTCCTAGGGGGTATTAATGTTTGCTGGTTTTAGTAATGCATTGGGTGGCAAAAACTGGGTTCACGATTGCCTTTTTTTGACTGATCACCTGCCCATATGTGTTTTCTGGCCCTGCTGTCCATCAAACACTCTTCTTCATCCCTTTTCTCTCCCAGTGTGCAGTGCCATTTACCCGGCGGAACTTTGCAGCAGAGGCCAAGGCCAAGAAAACATATGCCAGAGACAAGCCCCATGTGAACATTGGCACGATCGGCCATGTTGACCATGGCAAGACAACTCTAACGGCTGCCATCACCAAAGGTAACTGATGTCACCTTTTATTTTTCTCATTTTACATCTGTATTATTGAATTCAAACTAAACATAACAAGTGTGCTTGAAACCCACTGAGTTACTGTGGACTGTTGACCAATCAAAGCATCTGCCAGCAAAATAACAATGTTCTGTCAGATGCTGTGTGTTCTCTATATATGATGCTATTGTATGTTTCTAATTGAGCCTTTGTGGTTCCCAGTGCTGGCTGAGGCTGGAGGCGCCCGCTATAAGAAGTATGAGGACATTGACAATGCCCCTGAGGAGAAGGCCAGGGGCATCACCATCAATGCATCCCATGTAGAGTACACCACAGCCAACAGACACTATGCACACACAGACTGCCCTGGCCATGCTGACTACGTCAAGGTAATACAAGCACCTGAACACATGTTATTCCCATTCTAAAATCCACCCCAAACCCATACCTCTCTGTTGCCTGGCTACCCAAACTCCTTGCTCCGGCCAAATGCCACGCTACGTCCACGGACAAGAGTTTTTTTGCCGCAATAAGTCTGGATCTGCGTACCTACCTGACGATTTCCAGAACACAAACACATTGTAACCATTCTGATTGGTCCCAGAAACTGATGGGTTGGGCCAGAGCCAGAACACACGTGGGTAAAGTGGTGTTTTGAAAATTCGTCATTGGCTTTGATACTCTGATTGGTAAGAGACGATCCAATCACTGATGACTTTTGTTTTGTACAACACCCATCATTTTGACGTCACCACAAACTAAAATGATGGCAGTCTCAGACTGAAATATGTAGCGAACATAGAACAGTGGAAGAATTCAGTTTGAGTCGTCAGGTAAATCCCTCTGTGGGTTTGAGAAGATCTGACAGGATTGGATGGGTATACGGCACAGGGATGTTCGGCATGTTGCTTATCCATAACCCTGAGGCCCGTTTTCACAAAGTCTCAGTAGGAGTGCTGATCTAGGATCAGTTCCTCCCTCTTATTCACTGTAATTTCAGACCTGCCAACCTGCACGCATTTTGCATACCATGCACGCAATTTGAGATCAAAGTACTCCGGTTAAAAAAACGACCCTAAAATATACAGAACACATGATGGTTTTTGACTCAACCATCTGATGTTGGAGCTGAGCCAATCAGAGGACCTGGGCGAGGAGAGAAAATCTCTCGCTCTCTGCTTTAGTATTATTTGCTCCCTCCAGCTGGATGGCAGCTCTCCACGTGGTCTGTAGATACCACTGATGTGTGAGGAATACGGGGAGGGAATGTGTTAATCAAGCACATAACCACTATTATTTGGTAGTTGGCTCATTATGATAGAGGTAGTTAGCTACAGCGTTTAGTCAACGAAGTGAGAACACTTTTTTTTGCCCACAGATGCTTTGATCTCCGCCACCGTAGTAGGCGCGAGCGCTTTGACGAGCAAGGAAACGTGCGGTGCAGCGGTAGTTCAGTGCTCGTCACTGCGTGGATGGAAACAGACATGGCCGTGAGAGCTGTTCCACTAATACAGTCTTTCACTGTTAGAGATTAGTAGTCCCATGTTAATGAATCAGTTGTTGATCTGTCCTGTTCATATAGCTGGAGGTCAACAGTAGGCTGCTAATGATGTGATAATAGTCAGGTCAGGGATGACGACAAGGCATGTTGAATGAATGGCAGCCTGGTAGTCAGTCCTAACTGGATGGATGAGGTCAGGGATGACGACAAGGCATGTTGAATGAATGGCAGCCTGGTAGTCAGTCCTAACTGGATGGATGAGGTCAGGGATGACAACAAGGCATGTTGAATGAATGGCAGCCTGGTAGTCAGTCCTAACTGGATGGATGAGGTCAGGGATGACAACAAGGCATGTTGAATGAATGGCAGCCTGGTAGTCAGTCCTAACTGGATGGATGAGGTCAGGGATGACAACAAGGCATGTTGAATGAATGGCAGCCTGGTAGTCAGTCCTAACTGGATGGATGAGGTCAGGGATGACAACAAGGCATGTTGAATGAATGGCAGCCTGGTAGTCAGTCCTAACTGGATGGATGAGGTCAGGGATGACAACAAGGCATGGTGAATGAATGGCAGCCTGGTAGTCAGTCCTAACTGGATGGATGAGGTCAGGGATGACAACAAGGCATGTTGAATGAATGGCAGCCTGGTAGTCAGTCCTAACTGGATGGATGAGGTCAGGGATGACAACAAGGCATGTTGAATGAATGGCAGCCTGGTAGTCAGACCTAACTGGATGGATGAGGTCAGGGATGGAGATCTGGAACCAGCTCATATAGGCCTAGTTCAGTTGTTTTATATTCCAGATTGCCTACAGTCAGCTGGACGGCTGCGGTCAGTCAGCTGGACGGCTGCGGTCAGTCAGCTGGACGGCTGCGGTCAGTCAGCTGGACGGCTGCGGTCAGTCAGCTGGACGGCTACAGTGAGGGGGAAAAGTATTTGATCTCCTGCTGATTTTGTACATTTGCCCACTGACAAAGAAATGATCAGTCTATAATTTTAATGGTAGGTTTATTTGAACAGTGAGAGACAGAATAACAACAAAAAAATCCTGAAAAACGCATGTCAACAATGTTATAAAATGATTTGCATTTTAATGAGGGAAATAAGTATTTGACCCCCTCTGCAAAACATGACTTAGTACTTGGTGGCAAAACCCTTGTTGGCAATCACAGAGGTCAGACGTTTCTTGTAGTTGGCCACCAGGTTTGCACACATACAAAATCAGCAGGAGATCAAATACATTTCCCCTCACTGTACACTACTACAGTCAGCTGGGACTACCACAGTCAGCTGGGACTACCACAGTCAGCTGGGACTACCACAGTCAGCTGGGACTACCACAGTCAGCTGGGACTACCACAGTCAGCTGGGACTACCACAGTCAGCTGGAACTACTACAGTGCATCCAGTAATTTAATTATTCTGAATTTTCTCCCCATACAAAATTAAGACAGTTTACATATCCACCTATTAATTAGAATAATCATTACCCCTACATTTAACCGAGAAACATTTGAAAATGTAATTGAGACCACTTAAATTTAGGCTCAAACAAGACTTCTGTGTTGGCTACATTGTTTGATATAATTGAAGACGTTTCAGGAAATGGCAGTTACAGGTTTTTCAAAATTGCTAAATGCTCCAACTTCCTGAGGGGGAAGTTGACTATACCGCTCTGGACCTCCCTCTACCCAACCTTAGGCCTACATCAGGAAGAGCCCTGATTACACATTTACATGTATTTCTAGTTCACTACTGAAGAGCAGCAAATGACCAAGTACCTTTAACAGTCTATAGCATACCATTCCTGCTGAGGCAGTCTTCTGCCAACATCATTATTATGCATCAAAAGGTGCATCTGCCTATGATTTCAGCAGTGTTGGTGTCACAGAGCGTTGGGCCAGTAACCGAAAGGCCGCTGGTTCAAATCCCAGAGGTGACTAGGTGAAAAATCTGTCTGGGCCCTTGAGCAAGACACTTAACTCTAATTGCGCCAGTAAGTCGCTCTGGATAAGAGCGTCTGCTAAATGACAAGTGTTTTTTGTTTTTTTTATCTGCGGGGCCGGGGGTGCTGCCGTCCTGCTGAAGTGGTTGGCAGGTCTGTCATTTAAAAAGCTAAAACGATCCTATATCTCCACTCCTACTGAGACGCTTTGTGATTTCGGGACTAGAATTGTAATGGAGGTTAGGAGCAAGGGATCAAATCCACGTTGATTAGTCACGGGATACAGCAGGTATAAACAGTACAGAGAGATGGTGACTAGCAGGCTCTTCCTCAGTGTTCAGTATGAAAGGTAAAGAAATAGAGAATGACAGTATGAAAGGTCACACAGGGTGACATGTTGACCTTTCTCCTGTAGAACATGATCACAGGCACGGCTCAGCTGGACGGCTGCATCCTGGTGGTGGCGGCGACAGACGGACAGATGCCCCAGACCAGGGAGCACCTCCTGCTGGCCCGGCAGATTGGCGTGGAGCACGTGGTGGTGTTTGTGAACAAGGCGGATGCGGTGGAGGACAAGGAGATGCTGGAGCTGGTTGAGCTGGAGATCAGAGAGCTGCTCACAGAGTTTGGCTACGACGGTGAGAACACGCCCGTCGTCATCGGCTCGGCCCTCTGTGCCCTGGAGGTGAGTGCACGGTACGAGGTAGGGTTGTGGCGGTGATAGAATAACCTCACGACTTCAGATAGGCTATCAGCTCGCTAGCAAGGTTGATCCATTTTATTTTATTTTACCGTTTTATAATACAAACTGTTGCTTCAGCCATGTTGGTACAATAATATATACATTCATAATAATTGATGTTTAAAACAAAGTCAACTGACTTATTTCAATGTGTTACTTTTAGGTAGCCTCACAAATCCGCCTGACCCCACGAGCTTACATTAAACACTGCAGGGCTATCAGTCTGGTAGGGCTATCAGTCTGGTAGGGCTATCAGTCTGGCAGGGCTATGAGTCTGGCAGGGCTATGAGTCTGGCAGGGCTATGAGTCTGGCAGGGCTATGAGTCTGGCAGGGCTATCAGTCTGGTAGGGCTATCAGTCTGGCAGGGCTATGAGTCTGGCAGGGCTATGAGTCTGGCAGGGCTATGAGTCTGGCAGGGCTATGAGTCTGGCAGGGCTATCAGTCTGGCAGGGCTATCAGTCTGGCAGGGCTATGAGTCTGGCAGGGCTATGAGTCTGGCAGGGCTATGAGTCTGGCAGGGCTATGAGTCTGGCAGGGCTATCAGTCTGGCAGGGCTATGAGTCTGGCAGGGCTATCAGTCTGGCAGGGCTATCAGTCTGGTAGGGCTGCGACGGCATGAGCCCCGCCTTTTCTATCACCGTTGCTTTAGACAAATCAGCTCCCTCTTATGAACAATGGGAGTGGTTTAGTTCATGACGAAACGAGTAGCGCTGTTGCTGACAGGCAGTAGACAACCACATGTAACATGATATTTCCAAGGTGATGGCTAAATATAAAGCTTTACATGACAGTCTGAACTCTGCTAAATAAACTCTGCTCCCTATCAGAGCTGCTCCATTCTGTGTGAAAACATCTCATCTAAATGAGAGAACTGAAGGCTGAGGTTACTGTATCAAGACCGTCTCTGTATTGAATCTGATGCAGTACCCTCATCTCTATCATCTCTACCGTTTGTCAAAGACATTAGGTGTGAATTCATTAGATATACCCCTGGCTGATGTTGGGCTACTGTATTTATGTTAACCTCACGTTGACGTTTATATATTTATTTGCCTTTTTTGGCTCATTTAGCTGATTTGTTCTGGTGTTAGATATGCCTTTCTCTTGAGAAATGGCAAGTGCTTGTGTTACTTCTGAAAAATGTAGCACTGTGGCCTCTTTTTTCTGATTGGTTGAAGGTGATCCAATCACTTTTGAATTTGTTTTGTGCAACACCTCTCGGCCCAAACGGCATCCCTTCCAGACAGTGCAGCAGTAATCAGTCTGGTAATTACGAGGCTAGCTTTTAGGTGAAACCTTACCTGTTGTCTCATCTCGTCTAACCTCCCCAGAACAAACAGCCTGACCTGGGGGTGAACGCAGTGCTGAAGCTCCTAGAGATAGTGGATGAATACGTCCCTCTGCCCAAGAGAGAGCTGGAGAAGCCCTTCCTGCTGCCCATTGAGGGAGTCTACTCGATCCCAGGTGACTGAGAACTAGCTCACATTGTAAAGAAACTCCGTTTTGTCATTTAGTTTAAAAGCGGTGTTGCCACTAGGTGGTTTCCTCTCCTCCCTATGTCATCGACTCATTGTTTACCTATTTAAAATGACATCATTCAGAAGTAGTGCATAAATTCAAGCTCTTCCACTGTGCACCTCAGATAGAAGGCGTTTCCTAATGAAAACATGACAATAGATAAAACACTGCGATAGGATCCCACTGTCCCGTGCATACAGAGCCTGCCCCCTTGCCAGGCTCATCCCAGTGTTTGACTACGGTTTCCGTTGCCACTGAGCTATCTTGATATAACGGAATCATTTCAAAGACGTTTTGTCTGTGCAACATGTGTTTTGTGATGGGAACAACGTGCCTGTTTCCTGTACATCTGTGTAGGAATAATCAGTGAATCTATAACATTCCGTTCTCCTCTCCCTGTCGTTGTGACTTAGTAACAGTAACTGTTTGGAAGCACTTGTATCAGTTTCCTTTGTACCTTTCTGTTTCACCGTTTTATTTGATTGATGCACGTATGATGTACTTGTCCCGTCAGCTGTCAGTACTCATGTCTCTGTTCTGTCTGCTGTTGTCTAACCACGTCTCCCTCTGAGTATAAAAACGATGTATTAAACGTGTATTCATCCCTCTTTCAGGCAGGGGTACGGTGGTGACTGGCACTTTGGAGAGGGGCGTCATTAAGAAGGGCGACGACTGTGAGTTTGTGGGGCACAACCGTGCCTTCAAGTCTGTGGTCACTGGTAAGTGAATGGGGAGCCACACCACTATAGAAAGGTTGATTTTCAATTCAGTTCAAACAATTGTATTTTTAGTCATTCATAGAGCTTTCATTCTTCTAATTGTAGAGCTGTAGCACACCGGTAACAGATGCTGTAAAACTGTGTTCATATTACTGTGTTCATATTACTAGAATTATTCCTGTATGTACAGTTTAACACTAATGAATGTTCATTGTCAGAGTACTGACAGAACTAGCCCTAACCCCTAGTACAGAGTACTGACAGAACTAGCCCTAACCCCTAGTACAGTGTAGTGACAGAACTAGCCCTATCCCCTAGTACAGTGTAGTGACAGAACTAGCCCTAACCCCTAGTACAGTGTAGTGACAGAACTAGCCCTAACCCCTAGTACAGTGTAGTGACAGAACTAGTCCTAACCCCTAGTGCAGTGTAGTGACAGAACTAGCCCTAACCCCTAGTACAGTGTAGTGACAGAACTAGTCCTAACCCCTAGTGCAGTGTAGTGACAGAACTAGCCCTAACCCCTAGTACAGTGTACTGACAGAACTAGCCCTAACCCCTAGTGCAGTGTAGTGACAGAACTAGCCCTAACCCCTAGTACAGTGTAGTGACAGAACTAGCCCTAACCCCTAGTACAGTGTACTGACAGAACTAGCCCTAACCCCTAGTACAGTGTACTGACAGAACTAGCCCTAACCCCTAGTACAGTGTAGTGACAGAACTAGCCCTAACCCCTAGTACAGTGTAGTGACAGAACTAGCCCTAACCCCTAGTACAGTGTACTGACAGAACTAGCCCTAACCCCTAGTACAGTGTAGTGACAGACCTAGCCCTAGTACAGTGTAGTGACAGACCTAGCCCTAGTACAGTGTAGTGACAGAACTACCCCTAGTACAGTGTAGTGACAGAACTAGTCCTAACCCCTAGTACAGTATAGTGACAGAGCTAGTCCTAACCCCTAGTACAGTGTAGTGACAGAACTAGCCCTAACCCCTAGTACAGTGTAGTGACAGAACTAGTCCTAACCCCTAGTACAGTGTAGTGACAGAACTAGTCCTAACCCCTAGTACAGTGTAGTGACAGACCTAGCCCTAGTACAGTGTAGTGACAGAACTACCCCTAGTACAGTGTAGATATAGAACTAGCCCTAACCCCTAGTACAGTGTAGTGACAGAACTAGTCCTAACCCCTAGTACAGTGTAGTGACAGAACTAGTCCTAACCCCTAGTACAGTGTAGTGACATAACTAGTCCTAACCCCTAGTGCAGTGTAGTGACAGAACTAGCCCTAACCCCTAGTACAGTGTAGTGACAGAACTAGTCCTAACCCCTAGTACATTGTAGTGACAGAACTAGTCCTAACCCCTAGTACAGTGTAGATATAGAACTAGCCCTAACCCCTAGTACAGTGTAGTGACAGAACTAGTCCTAACCCCTAGTGCAGTGTAGTGACAGAACTGGTCCTAACCCCTAGCACAGTGTAGTGACAGAACTGGTCCTAACCCCTAGCACAGTGTAGTGACAGAACTAGTCCTAACCCCTAGTACAGTGTAGTGACAGAACTAGTCCTAACCCCTAGTACAGTGTAGATATAGAACTAGCCCTAACCCCTAGTACAGTGTAGTGACAGAACTAGTCCTAACCCCTAGTGCAGTGTAGTGACAGAACTAGTCCTAACCCCTAGCACAGTGTAGTGACAGAACTAGTCCTAACCCCTAGCACAGTGTAGTGACAGAACTAGTCCTAACCCCTAGTACAGTGTAGTGACAGAACTAGTCCTAACCCCTAGTACAGTGTAGTGACAGAACTAGTCCTAACCCCTAGTACAGTGTAGTGACAGAACTAGTCCTAACCCCTAGTACAGTGTAGATATAGAACTAGCCCTAACCCCTAGTACAGTGTAGTGACAGAACTAGTCCTAACCCCTAGTGCAGTGTAGTGACAGAACTAGTCCTAACCCCTAGTACAGAGTGGTGACAGAACTAGCTCTAACACCAAGTTACAACTACAACAGTTGCTCCACTGCACTTCTAGCACCAATTACCCAGTAATAAGACTACTGGATGGAGTTACCCAAAATATCCCTCTGGTAACCCCTCAACTCCATCCAAATCCTCCAAACACACCACCATTCTGAGTCTAATTGTTCTCCCTTCACCTCCCTTCTCCATCTTTCTTTCCCTCGCTCCCCATCTCTCCTCCCCAGGCATTGAGATGTTCCACCAGTCTCTGGACAGAGCAGAGGCAGGAGATAACCTGGGGGCTCTGGTCCGAGGGCTGAAGAGGGAGGACATTAGGAGAGGGATGGTGATGAGCAAACCAGGCTCCATCCAGCCTCACCAGAAAGTCCAGGCCCAGGTCTGTATCATAAATAAATAAAGTCCAGGCCCAGGTCTGTATCATAAATAAATAAAGTCCAGGCCCAGGTCTGTATCATAAATAAATAAAGTCCAGGCCCAGGTCTGTATCATAAATAAATAAAGTCCAGGCCCAGGTCTGTATCATAAATAAATAAAGTCCAGGTCTGTATCACATCATAAATAAAGTCCAGGTCTGTATCACATCATAAATAAAGTCCAGGTCTGTATCACATCATAAATAAAGTCCAGGTCTGTATCACATCATAAATAAAGTCCAGGTCTGTATCACATCATAAATAAAGTCCAGGTCTGTGTATCACATCATAAATAAAGTCCAGGTCTGTATCACATCATAAATAAAGTCCAGGCCTGTATCACATCATAAATAAAGTCCAGGTCTGTATCACATCATAAATAAAGTCCAGGCCTGTATCACATCATAAATAAAGTCCAGGCCTGTATCACGTCATAAATAAAGTCCAGGTCTGTATCACATCATAAATAAAGTCCAGGTCTGTATCACATCATAAATAAAGTCCAGGTCTGTATCACATCATAAATAAAGTCCAGGTCTGTGTATCACATCATAAATAAAGTCCAGGTCTGTATCACATCATAAATAATGTCCAGGCCTGTATTACATCATAAATAAAGTCCAGGCCTGTATCACGTCATAAATAAAGTCCAGGTCTGTATCATCAGCTAGCAGCCCTAGAGGAGTGTGAGCTGTTGGTGTACCGTATGCGTAGTGTTGCAGTCTAGTATTCCCAGTATTTAGTCTTCTAAAATAATTTCCCTTTATTCAGTGTTTTAAATTTAACTCTCTTAACTATTTGGAGTAGTTGATCAAATGAAATGCGTCTGTCAAGAGCTATGGTATAGTATGTGGTATATTTGTAAATTGTGTTTATGTACTAGTGTATTGTTCTAGTAGTCCAAGGTTAGGATATGTGTTATTTAATCGAATGAATTTAGAATCTGTCATTAAAACATCTGTTCATCCCAGGTCTATGTTCTGAGTAAGGAGGAGGGAGGCAGACACAAGCCCTTTGTCAGTAACTTCATGCCAGTCATGTTCTCACTCACCTGGGACATGGCCTGCAGGGTCTACCTGGCAGGAGACAAGGTATGTGTCCATCTGTCACCTTTTGAAATGGTCAATCTTTTTCCCTGATGTGATTTGTGTATTCTAAAATAGTGTTCACCATAGTCCAGGGCTGTGCTTTACCTTCTTTGAGGAAAGACTGACCCTCTTCTCCTCTCTCTAACAGGACATGGTGATGCCAGGTGAAGACACATCTCTGACCCTCACGCTGCGCCAGCCTATGATTCTGGAGAAAGGTCAACGGTTCACTCTCAGAGATGGCAACAAAACTATTGGCACCGGCCTGGTTACTGACATACTGACCACCACAGAGGAAGACCAACACAACTGGGGCTGAGGAGAGAGGAGGAGGAGAGATGGGAGGGGGACTAATGATGGGGAAAGAAGTATCTGTCCAATATATCAGTCTTTAGACATAAACACACACTCTGCAGTAAGGAGCTGCTGAGACTGCATGTCTCTGCTTTACTGACCAACCAGAAGACCCACAATGAGATGTTCACAGTTGTCTTTCTGTGAAAAGGCCAGACTGGCATTGTCTGTTTATGTAATAAAATGTATTTAATAGTAAAACATCCTGCCTGTTTTCACATCTACTTCATTGTTTGGTGACTTTCTATAATAATGATTTTCTAGGTTGTTTAGATTCAAGTTTGGGCAGTAATAGCCACCTGACCGAGCTGCTTCTATGGGTTTCTTGATGTAGGATTTTGAAACTATAAAAAGTGTTATAGTAGTGACATTTATTTTGTTCCATGTCAAATACATTTTAGTTGAACACCTTAAAGGGGCCATCTGCAGTTGGTACATACTTTTTTGGACTTGTAAATGTATGATTTTTACTCATTGATTCTTCAAGAATATAACTTAAATACCTCATGAGCTTAGTTCAACTGTCCTAAATAATCAGAACCCAAAATATGAGATGGTTTTCCTTGTTTGTTAACCATGTAATTGTAAACAAACAATGTATTACCTCAACATGGTTACATTTTAATATCATGGATGGTCAGGTCTTGTATCCATAACTCTGTCTATTAATTTGATAGTGGTTACATTTTTCCAGCCCATCCCTAAAAATGTTCACTAAAACAGTGGCAGCGTGACCGCTTTGCTATAGTTTAAGTTACCGCTTGCCCCCTTTAAAGCCATTGAGTTCACAGTTAGGCCTATAATGTGAGTATGAACATTCATAGCTGTAGAAACCAAGTCATTCAATTAATCACAGATTGACGCAATAGGACAGCTTTACTTCATATATTTAAATATCAAATACAGTTTACCGTAGATTAACACACAGGGTTACATAGAATGTAAGAAATTCTACATGTTTTAAACCCCAAGGTGCTACAATAAAAACACATCCAAACAATAAGTAGTTAATAGTAGAAAGACTACAGAGGCCTATAATACACTGAAATAAAAATATAGGTAAGACGTACAGCAGAGTTGTAAGGACATAAACTATTGAAATATATACAACTTTTTTTTGTTGGTAAATGCTGAATATGTCGGCTCAATCGGAAATTACCTTTACTTTTCTATAGTGCAATCTGTATCGAAAAACAACTTTAGTATTATTTGTTTTACTATTCAAATGAAATACTATTATATTAAATTAATTGGACTATTATTCATTTGTATATACAGTATATCAAAGATTAACACAGGGTTACATACAATGTAAGTAATTCTACATTACTACAAAAATATTTTAATTTGATTTGTAACACGCTTTTCAAAAACCCAAGGTGCTACAATAAAAATCCAAGCAATTAGTACAACACACATGACAATCCAGAGACATCTAATACACTAATACACTGAAATAAAGCTATCAGTCTGGTAAGATGTACAGCAGAGTTACTAGGAAGACAATGAGATTGTTGACACCGGGTGCTGTAGTTGTCCTGCAGGGCAGACAGTATGTCCCCAGTGATGCGTTTGCTGATGTTGAGGGAGAGGTTATTTTCCTGGCACCACTTCGCCAGGGCTCTCTGATTGACTGAGAGATTCAAGGAGCCATCATCGTCGAGTCGAAGCATTGAATATTTACATTCATGCACTTTGAAATACATTTTGTAACTGTCCCAGATGCATTTAACTGCAGAGCACTCCCACAACCAAGGACTTGGAGCTGAGGCCATTCCTTCACTGACTCTCAGGGAGCTTTCAATCATTTAACCTGGGAAATAAAGAAGTCCACATACAGCAGCATAGACATATAGGGGTCGTATTCACTAGACATCAAAGAGAAGGACACTGAACAAAACGGGCAGGGACTACCTGAACTTGTCCAAATATCTGTAGCGATGTGTCATTTTAATGTCATATGTTGAACCTTTTATTGAATTGAAATGAACACAACTAAACTGACCAATTTTGTTGAATAACGAGCTGGTGCCCCAATTCATTATTTCAAGTGATATCTTTTTTTTGGGTACTGTACCCCTAAAACACTTTAGTCTGCCTGAAGTACCCCCTCATGCGGTGCGACCGGCGTGATTCCTAGATTAGGTTTAAATTTGACAAAAATGTGGTTAAGTTTAGCAGACTTGTTTTCAATGTCAGGGAAGTAGGAGTTGAACTCACTGTTGAGTTTGGATAAATGCAAGCTTACTATTTTCACCATAGGAGCTCTGTCAACATCACCTGTAAAACGTTAGGTGTCATACTGGTGGAAACAACCTACTTCTTCATCTTCACATTTCCTCCCCCTGAGTTTGATCTTCTTCATTGTTCAGTTTGCGAACAGATCAGCAAGATGGGCAAGGCGGGCTCCCCCAGTCTGTGTCCTCGAACACAGCCACAAGTGGGTGGATTCGGTTGACCGTTTTATGTGTGGATTAATTGTCAGAGTAGAGGACCTTGTGCATTTGTAACAGGATTATATTGGTGATTCCCCTTGCCACTTTATTGTTAAGCCAATGGGGTTTTTGGTTTTAGTTTTGTCTTGCCTTCACCTACTCAACATGGCATCTTATTGGCTGGTTTGCGTAGTTGCTTATGAGGGAGGATGTTTCAGTTAGAATCGTCCCAGTGAACAAGCACCAAACCCGCGGTAAATTGTTGGTTGCAAAGCACTGTACGTCAAAAGTGATTTTTATACTCCCAAGTGATGATTTAAATGTACAATTTATATCAATTTGTTTGTAAATGTTATTCGAACATCACACATAAGATGCAGCGGTTTTTGGTGAATATTGGTTGTGCATTTTGTTGTAGAGAATTCCAGCTAATACCAGCTAGCAACTTACTGTGTCTGGTGGGGGGGTTGTATATGTTGTACAGTGCGTGAGTGCAGAGTTGGATGGTGAGCCGTGCATTGCATGACGTGCAATTTTGTGCTGTTCCTATCAGAATAAAGATCCATGACTGGTGTTACAAGTTGGAGTTCGTGTCGATGATTGATTGTACACAACGCAAGAAGAGTACTGTTACAGTGGTGCCGTGACCGTTCTTCTGGATCGGATCATCTTTCGCTGGATTTCCATCTCAGAACTTCGCCGTGGTTGCCGTTGAAGAATCAGATAAGACGTTGCTGTTGCAGTTTATGGCAATATCGCATTTCGCCACAAGAGGGCGCTACTGCAACGTTTTACTATCGAAATGGATGATTTCTCTGGTTGAGACTTTCTCTTCACGGATAACGATATAACTTTTGTGTTACTTGTTTATTTGCAATTCTAACGTATATCTGATATAAGTAGGGTGAGTTTTACCAGTGTACATGATATAGGTTAGATTTGGACTTGAGGTATAACATATATATATATATTTTTTCCATTTTCATTTGTATTAATGTGTTGATTTCCCATTGTTAAGATGGAAGGTGTTGGGGAGGTAGGGGTTTCCTGACATTTCATCTGTCACCATCTGTTGGTAGGGGTTCAGCCAAAATTCCAGTTGCTTCTACACCTATGCCTACACTGGAGGGTTTGGGGAGTTTTGATGATAGTTTACCCATGGAAACGCCCAAGGATGTGTATGAAAGAGTTTTGCCAAATACAGGGAGTGGGGAGGTCTCCATGGATTTCATAGCAGACATAGTACAGCAGATTGGTCATTCCATTGGGGAGAACATTGCCTCCTGTTTGTAGTCAAAGGCAATTGTTGGACATGTCGGGGACAATGTTATGGGGAATGCATGCAGCTCTAGGGGTATGGATGTGTCAGGCCTGAACCTGGTATTGAAGTCTGATATCAGGGAATCGGTGTACTTCCGGGGGGATGGCTCTGAAAAGTGCACAGTGCATGAGTGGGAGGATATGGTCATGGTTTACATGCGTAAGAGGGGCGTATCTGTGGTGGACCAAGCAGATGAGGTTATGGGTAGGCTTATGGGAAGGGCCCGCGATGTTAAAGTGGGCATATGCAGCAATACCTCCGTTGATTTATCTAAAGGCCCGAGTCCCATCTTTGACATACTGAAACAACATTTTAGTGACACTGCTTTTTCAAGCATGCCCCTCGCTGACTTTTACGCCACATTACCTCTGACTGATGAACAACCATTCGACTATTGGCTCAGACTGAACAGGGCTATGGAGGTTGCTGAAGATTGTCTAAAGAGACAGAAAAAAAGTGTTGAAACCCATCTCGTGAGCTCACAGTCATGTTCATCAGACAATGCCCTAAAGCTGAACTGTCGCTTATCTTTAAGTGCAAGCCATTACAGCAGTGGACCGCTGCAGATGTTCATGAGAGGTTGGATGAATACAGGAGGGAGCGGAGGTACTCTCACTTATCTAAGGTGACCCCAGCCATCGCAACAATGAAGCAGGAAGTTGGTGCTGTCATGCCAATCACCATGCCTGCTGTGAGGCCCCACATGGAAGTACCTAATGTGTTGCCTTCCCCAGCCCAGAGTATTCAGGGCTCAGCTGAGCCGATGAAACGTATCCTTGCAATGCTGGAGCGTGTGCTGGAGCAGAGGCCACAACAGTCTGACCGTAAGTTCCAAAAAGGGAATAGGAGCAAATTGAAGTCTAATGGGCCATGTAACGTGTGTGGGGATGCTGGACATGATACTCACTTTCACTGCAGGGCCAATCACCTCTGCTTTCTTTGTCATGTAGCTGGCCACGCACGCTCTCAGTGCCCCAAGGCCGCAGCGCTGAGCACAGCTGGTGGAGTCCCTACAGTAGTCACTGCTCAGCTCCCGGGAAACTAGTAGGCCTGCATGTAGAAGGGGAGAGTGTTGGGCCTTTTGTAGAGTCCCCATCGGTGAGAGCTGTTGATTTGGAGTCTGTATATAAAAGTGTTTGTGACGAAATGGAGACTGAGAAGAGTATCATAATGGAGAACACACAGAGACTTTCCCCATATGATGATTTATTCTATGCCAAGGTGTTAATAGGAGGAGAAGTGGAAGTGAGAGCTATGCTTGACAGTGGGTCCATGGCTTGTACCTTGAGCTCTAGGGTCTTACCTGAACTGTTGCATGCAGGATTGTTGAAAAGTCCATCATTGAGTCCTACAGAGGTAGTCTTGGTTGGTTGTGGTGGGTTGAAGACGAGGCCTTTGGGAGTATGTGAGCTGGAGATGGAGGTGTACGGCTGTAGAGTTGCCGTGACTACACTGGTGGTTGAAGGCCAGAGTGATGACCTCATCTTGGGCAGCAATCTCCTAAAGCACTTGATTCGCCACCTGAAGACTAATGGAGATCTCTGGAAGAGGGTTTATACTCCTGTGTGTGACGGGGGTGAGGAGAGCAAGCTAATCAACATGATGGCTAATGTGGAGAGATGGAGAGACAGTGAAGTACCTGACAAAGTTGGAACTGTGAGACTAAAAGGTGCTGTGACTCTAGAGCCTATGCAGGTGCACTTAAGTCTGGGGCAGACTACGAAACACTCCGAATCTATCAGCGAGCAGTGCTGTTCTCATTGAGCCCAGCAGGTCAAGGTCAACACCAAGGTCAATCCTGGTAGGGAGGACTGTAGCTCTATTGCAGGGGGATGGGTGGCTCCCTGTTAGAGTGATAAACCCTTCTCAGAAGACAGTGACATTGAGACGAAACGCCACTCTAGCCGATGTCTTTCCTTGCATGGCTCTAGAGGACTTTGACTCTTCATGTATGAATGATGATTCATCAGCAGCTTTTCAGCAGCAAGTGCAGAGAACGGCTGATATACTCACTGACTGCCAAGATGACTTGACTCTGACTGATGACGGTCCCAGCCAACTTCAACATACTGACGGACCTGACAGTTCAAGCAGTCCTGAGGTCTTACGTGACTTAGGTTTGACTGATATTGATGTCGACTCCTGTCAAGTGTCTCCTGCTGGTAAGAAGAAACTCATCAAGCTCATAGCTGAGTACCAGTCCATTTTTTTCCAGGCACAAGTTGGATTGTGGAAAAGCTTCTGGATATCTTCACCGCATTCAACTGAGTGATGAGAAACCCTTTCGGATGCCCTACCGACGCCTTTCACCAAATCATTATGAGAAGCTCAAGCAAGCATCGAATGAGATGGAAGAACGTGAAATCATAAGGAAGTCTAGTAGTGAGTTCACCTCTCCCCTTGTCCTTGTATGGAAGAAGTCTGGAGACCTGAGACTCTGAACTGATTTTCGTTTGCTCAATGCTCGCACCATCAAAGACGCACACCCACTCCCTCACCAGGCTGACGCGCTGGCTGCTTTAGGTGGAAATGCCTTTTTCTCGACCATGGACCTTACCTCTGGCTACTACAATGTGGAAGTGCATGAGGATGACCGGAGATTCACAGCTTTTACTTCGCCATTTGGATTGTACGAATACAATCGTATGCCACAGAGGTTATGTAATAGTCCTGCAACCTTTATGAGGATGATGCTAAACATCTTTGGGGATCAGAACTTTCTTAGCCTGCTGTGTTACCTTGACGATGTCTAGGTCTATGCGCCCACTGAAGATCTGGCTATACAGCGCCTGGAAATGGTTTTTGAGCGTCTCAAGGCTCACAACCTGAAGTTGGCGCCAAAAAAGTGTAACTTTCTGCAGAGGTCTGTGAAGTTTATGGGGCATATCATTAGTGCAGATGGTGTAGCTACAGACCCTGAGAAGGTGAGGGCCATTACAGGAGAAACAGAAGCTGATCTGATGGAAGATGGCACTGACATTCCATCTCAGAAGATATTGAGGTCATTCCTTGGGATGGTGGTGTATTATCAACAGTTCATTGAAGGTTGCTCGACCATCGCAAAGCCTCTCTTTGGATTGACTACTGGACACAAGGCTCCACGCTGGAAAAAGAAGCGACGCTCACCTGTCAGGAAGTTGATGGCTGCCGACTGGACAACAGAATGCAGACAGGCCTTATTCCAGCTAAAGCAAGCCTTACTGGACCAGGTTTTGTTGGCCCACCCCAACTTCAACAAACCCTTTCTACTCTCGGTGGATGCGTCCAGCAACGGCTTAGGTGCTGTGCTGTGCCAGGTGCAGCAACAGGGAGCTACAGCGAGACCTATAGCCTTCGCGAGCATATATATAGAGAGAATTTATAAGTGCAAAAATGGATGCAGCTGTAAGGACCGACGCTGGAGATGAGAAGCAGGTATGGGGAGTTGAACATTTAATGAAGAACAGACAGGTGACAGGAACAGCGTCAGCACACGGGTATACAAAGACATGTGAACATTAATGCTGAAGCGGGGAACAGAACGGGAAAACAGACAGATATAGGGGAAGTAATGACAGAGGTGATTGAGTCCAGGTGAGTATGATAATCGCTGATGCGTGTGACTGGGGGAAGGCAGGTGTGCGTAATGATGGTGGCAGGAGTGAGCAATGCTGGGGATCCTGGCGCCTTTGAGCACCAGGGAGGGGGAGGTGGAGCGGGGGCAGGCGTGGCAGTAGCAACTACATATTGCCTCTAAGTCTATCAACAGTGAATTCGTTTTTTAAATTAGCATTAATTAGATGACCAATAAAATACCCACTTTTATTCCATAGACTGGGACCCGCACTATGCAGCTGTTGCAAGAGCACAATTTTCACTGGCTGATCACTGGTTTCAAAAACAATGATTGGTAGGCAGATTAAACTTCTTGAATTCAACCATTATTGAGTTCAAATACACATTTAGATTTGTGAACAGCCATCCACAACAACCACAATCCGTGAAGCGCAAATAGCTAAATGAGAGAACAGCAGTGTGATTCACATCAATGCGCTATATAGATATCAATAATAAGTAATATCCGTATTGCCGTAGACTACACCACTGCTGTTATCCTTACCTCTAAGCGTTTATTCAAGTTGGATAATCTTTGGATGCCGACAGCAGTCGCACCATTGGAAGACATAGCTTGGATTGTAGCCTACAAAAGCCTATTCCTGCTCTTTCCCCAGGATCCATCAAACAAATTGGTGTGTCATCATAGGGATGGATCTATGACACGTCGAACAAATTTAAACTTGGCCCTCTGAGAAAACAGAGAAGTGTCAAAGATTTTTTTTTCGCAAACACCCCTTTCTGAATTTAAAAGTAATCCTCAAAGTAATCATCTAGTTTTTCAAAAGTATCTGTAGTCTGATTACAATATTTTTGCCGGTAAAGTAACGGGTTACAGATACAGGTTTTTTGTTATCCGTTACTCCCCAACCATATTTACAATTGTCATCAGTCTAAATGCACATAACAGCTAGGAATAGGTTAGTGATACAGTAAATGTGTCCAACAAAATGTCTGATTCACTTGATCTATTGCATGAAATAAAGACCAATCACAACAATACTGGCTTGTTCGACAGTTGTTACAAACTCTCAGCTCCTTCACACCCATTTGATGATCTTATGTCTTAACTTCACTGTCAGTGTCCTGTTCTGTAGGACAACTCCTTTTACAGGACAGCGCTCCCTCGCTCAGTGACAAACTCATTCCAGAAGCAGTAGCTTCTTCTTCTGTCTTTTCACAGATACTAGGAGGGCCTCCCCCTCTTCTTTCTCCCCAGAGAGACTCATTCTAGAGGGTTCTCTCCCCCTCTTTCTCCCCAGAGAGACTCATTTTAAACCCTTGTAGAGCCTGTTATATTGGGAGGAGGAGTTTCTTTGTTGTGCACACTTCCACCTGGTGTCCCCAATTGACTCCCTTTTCAAATTGTTCATGTTTTCTTTCTTGGTGGTCTTTTCAGGTCCAACAAGAATGTTTCAACGTCCAACTTCTCACAGTTACTGTTACAGGGACAGGTGCTTCCCAAACTCTTCTCGTAGCCCTACTGCAACACCCATGACGTGTTTATTCCAAACATCTGCCAGCACAAAAGTAAAGTCACTGCCAACCATCTGGATTAAAACTGCTTTCAGAGTGCATAACCGCCTCACAAAAAATTCTGAAGTTAAAAATAAAAAATAAAAGTTATAAATAATTAATGAGCAGTAGTAAAATAACAGTAGTGAGGGTTATATAGGGGGTACCGGTACAGAGTCAATCAATGTGCGGGGGCACCGTTTAGTCCAGGTAATTTAGGTAATATGTACATGTATTTAGAGTTAAAGTGACTATGCATAGATAATAAACAGTAGAAGCAGCATCGTAAAAGAGGGGGGGAGGGGGGGCAATGCAAATAGTCCGGGTAGCCATTTGATTAGCTGCTCAGGAGTCTTATGGCTTGGGGGTAGAAGCTGTTAAGAAGCCTTTTGAACCTAGACTTGGTGCTCGGGTACCGCTTGCCGTGCAGTAGCAGAGAGCAATCCATGACAAGGTTAGCTGGAGTCTTTGAAAATGTTTAGGGCCTTCCTTTGACACCGCCTGGTATAGAGGTCCTGGATGGCAGGAAGCTTGGCCCTAGTGATGTACTGGGCCGTACGCACTAACCTCTGTAGTGTATTGCAGTCGGAGGCCAAGCAGTTGCCATACCAGGCAGTGATGCAACCAGTCAGGATCCTCTCAATTGAGCAGCTGTAGAACTTTTTGAGGATTTGAGGACCTATGCCGAATCTTTTCAGTCTCCTGAGGGGGAATAGGCTTTGTCGTGCCCTCTTCACGACTGTCTTGATGTGTTTGGACCATGATAGTTTGTTGGTGATATGGAATGGTGGCGTTCTCGGTCCTCCATTTCCTGTAGTCCACAATCATCTCCTTTGTCTTGATCACGTTGAGGGAGCTGTTGTTAACCTGGCACCACACGGCCAGGTCTCTGACCTCCTCCCTTTAGGCTGTCTCATCGTTGTCAGTGATCAGGCCTACCACTGTTGTGTCATCGGCAAACTTAATGATGGTGTTGGAGTCGTGCCTGGCCATGCAGTCATGAGTGAACAGGGAGTACAGGAGGGTGCTGAGCACGCACCCCTGAGGGGCACCCTTGTTGAGGATCAGTGTGGCGGATGTGTTGTTACCTACCCTTACCACCTGGGGGCGGTCCGTCAGGAAGTCCAGGATCCAGTTGCAGAGGGAGGTGTTTCGTCCAAGGGTCCTTAGCTTATTGATGAGCTTTGAGGGCACTGTGGTGTTGAACGCTGAGCTGTAGTCAATGAATAGCATTCTCACATAGGTGTTCCTTTTGTCCAGGTGGGAAAGGGCAGTGTGGAGTGCAATAGAGATTGCATCATCTGTGGATCTGTTAGGGCGGTATGCAAATTGGAGTGGGTCTAGGGTTTCTGGGATAATGGTGTTGATGTGAGCCATTACCAGCCTTTCAAAGCACTTCATGGCTACAAACGTGAGTGCTACGGGTCGGTAGTCATTTAGGCAGATTACGTTAGTGTTCTTGGGCACAGGGACTTTGGTGGTCTACTTGAAACATGTTGGTATTACAGACTCGGACAGGGAGAGTGGCAAGTGGCAAGTGAAGACACTTGCCAGTTGGTCAGCGCATGCTCAGAGTACACGTCCTGGTAATCCGTCTGGCTCTGCGGCCTTATGAATGTTGACCTGTTTAAAGGTCTTACTCACATCGGCTACAGAGAGCGATGGTGTGATGGTAAGTACCATTGGTGCGGCTGGCTTCTGGGTTAAGCGAGCAGTGTGTCAATAAACAGTACGACTTGGCGGGGTTGTGTTTCGGACTCTGGAGTTGCAGCGATGGGACAAGACTAACTACCAACTGGATATCACAAAGAAGGGATAAAAAAACGAAGAAAAAAATATTCTGTCTGTAAAATGTATTATGCGAGAAATGGCGGTGGAAATGCGTTTATCAGCAAATATTGATATAATAACCATCATATTGAAGCAAATTTGGAGTCACACGATGATATGTTGTGGGGTCCTCCCACTTCGACTCGGGAAAGCATGCAGTTTATTAGGCTACAGATAAAATAAGTTATGATGAACTTCCCAGGGTGGTGCTTGATGCTCATTTCCAATAAATATTGAGGGTCTTATTCTGATGACATAATGATCGATGCTGAACAAATTAACATAATACCTCTCTTTTTTCCATAATAATCTCATCACGTAGGCTATATGTCCACACTGTATCTGCTGTTGGCTACCACTCTGGTATATGTGCCAATACCAGAGTGGGCACATTCGCTATATAACAACATTTTCAACTCAGTAGAGTTGAAAATGTGATGGAAACCATCACGCATAGCCTTTTATCTGTAACAAGTCAATTTGATGGAAACATCTCTGGTGGGAAAATGTTTATATTTTATTTATGCAGATTTTTGAATATTCACATGAAAATCTGTTGAAAAACTGAATGGAAACCTAACTAATGATAGAAACCTAGCTAATGATGGAAACCTAGTTAAGGATGGAAACCAAGATAAAGATGGAATCTTAGATAAGGATGGAACCCTAGATAAGGATGGAAACCTAGTTAAGGATGGAAACCAAGATAAAGATGGAATCTTAGATAAGGATGGAACCCTAGATAAGGATGGAAACCTAGTTAAGGATGGAAACCTAGATAATGATGGAAACCTAGATAATGATGGAAACCTACATAATGATGGAAACCTAGATAATGATGGAAACCTGGATAAGGATGGAAACCTAGATAAGGATGGAAACCAAGATAAGGATGGAAACCTAGGTAATGATGCTATAAACAACATTAAATAGTAATTTCCTTCTTCATAATAACAACATCCGACGGAGTCACCTCCATGAGGGATAGTATCGTGGAGAAATTACAAGATTATGTTATAAATACTGTTATTACATCAAATGGTTGTTTTATGCAACAGAACAGGGGGTTCTTAGAACTCTATTCTGTCTTTGTGTAATGAAAGTGGGCCTCTGGGGCGTAATGCTGACAGAAGATTTACGATACCTTAGGTGATAAACCTAACAAGACCGCATTCCATAGCATGAGATGGTGCTTGTGTGCTGGGAGGTACCAGGGTAGAGATGGCTCCAGTATGGATAATTATGAGAGGAACCTTGTTTTGGGGACTGGACCCTGGTTTCTACACAAGGAGAACAGTCTTTACAGCAGATACTGTCTGCTGTGAATTATTAGTATCTTTCATACGAATCTTAACCTTGTGACCCATTCCACACATCTGTTGTTTGTCATGTAGACTAAGGGGGTGTATCTTTGCTATAAAAGTTATTTGTATCGTTTGTCTAGAGGCTCTTGATGAATCATCTAAGTGTGGTTCGTCGGCCAGCCTTCGTTATTGCAGAGCACTCACATCATTAACTTGTGTGTGGTGTGACATGCTTTCCTTATTAATAAGTGAATAAAGATTTAGTTTAAGTAGAACTCTGACTTGTGTGATAAGTTTGTCTCTCCTCATTTGATAGTAAAGAAATTAACCACCACAATAGTGGGCTCCCGAGTGGTGCAGTGGACTAAGGCACTGCATCTCAGTGCAAAAGACATCACTACAGTCCCTGTTTCAAATCCAGGCTGCATCACATTCAGCTGTGATTGGGAGTCCCATAGGGTGGCGCACAATTGACCCAGCGTCACCGGGGTAGGCCGTCATTGTAAATAAAAAAAAATTCTTTATTGACTTGCCTAGTTAAATAAAGGTAAAATTAAAAAAATAGTCTCAAATTCAAAACCTCAAATTCTCCAGTTTACAGTGTGGATCCCCCAGTTCAGTGGAGAGTAGCTCCACTCCTGAATCCTTCAGGTCATTGTTGCTCAGATCCAGCTCTGATCCAGCTCTGGCTTTGAGCTGAGAGTTGAAGCCAGCACCTCACAGGATTTCACAGTGAGGTTACAATCATTCAACCTGGGAAGAGAGGATACGGCTAAGTAATCCACACAAATCTATAACTACATTTTAACATGAAGAATGCACATCTTTATATTTACAACATCCACTTTCCTTTGCAGTGGAGACAGTCACAAAGTCACTCACTTCAATGTCTCCAGTTTACAGTGTGGATCCTCCAGTCCAGCAGAGAGCAGCTTCACTCCTGAATCCTGGAGTTTATTGCCACTCATGTCCAGCACTCTCAGACAGCATGAGTTTGATTTGAGAACAGAAGCCAGTGCCTCACAGCATTTCTTGGTGAGCTTACGTTTATTCAGCCTGTGAACCAAAAAAGGTGTATTTCATACGGAAGAGTATTAGGGCCAAGTGAAGTAAAAAATAAAATAAAATGGCAAGGGGTGGTGGTACTTAGATTAATATTTTTCTTTGCACAATAGCACTTTTAAAAAGTGCCAATATTTCGGAAATAAAGTGACAATATTTTGAGAATAAACTCTCAATTTAATTTAACGTATAAAGTCAACACTGAGAATAAAGTTGACATTTTGAGAATAAAGTTGCAGTTATATTTAAAGATTAACGTAGGGGATTTGGTTAATTGCATTTCTTCCTTGTTGCCTGTTGCTGTGCACGCCACTGTTGAAATGCCTGAGTTAGATGACTAGAATTGGCTTTAGTAACAAGAAAGTCCTTGCTCTTTTAGCACATAATAACCATCATATTATAAGTATTAGGACCAGGAAGAGGTTGTACTTCAGATTATTTTCAGAAGGAGAACCCATGGTTACATAGAGTAGTTGGTAGAGACGGGCAGGCGGCTGTGTGTGTATGCAGGTGTGTGTGTGTGGGTGGCAAAAAGTAAGGGGAAAACAAAACTGTCACGTCCTGGCCAGTATAGGGTTAATTAGTATTGTAGTTTGGTCAGGACGTGACAGAGGGTATTTGTTTTATGTGGTTCGGGGTGGTGTGTTTTTGTTAAAGGGCATTTGGTTTAAGTATTCCGGTGTTTTTGGGTACTGTTTGGTGTTCTGGTATTCTATGTCTAGTCTAGTATGTCTGTTTCTATGTCTGGTTAATTGGGGTTGGGACTCTCAGTTGAAGGCAGGTGTTGTCTATCTGCCTTTGATTGAGAGTCCCATATATGAGGGTGTGTTTGTGTTTGATGTTGTGGGTGATTGTGCTGTGTTGAGCTTTGCTTTGCAGACTGTCAGTGTATCGTTCGTTTTCTTGTTTGTTGTTTTTGTATTCGTGTTGAATTTCATTAAATGTTCAAGATGAACTCTATCGACTCTGCTGCGTATTGGTCTACCTTTTCCAACGATGATTTCGTTATATCGTCTGAAGACGAAGATATTCGTGACAAAAACAAATCGCCATCAATCTAACGATCTAACACACTTGTTTGAACAGGCGTCACTGCGCACTCATGTTTATCAATCAACTGATCTAAAAACTCACACGCACGCACACACACACACACATCCCAAGTTACCCCCGGGCAATTTCATACTATCATACACTCTTCTAACGGCCATGGTGCGGTATGAGCACAAACAAAAAACTTTCTCATCACTGAATGTGAAGAGAACTGGGGTTGAGTCCCTGTCAGTCTGCCGTCCTAATTTCGCTACAACGTTCTGCTGCGTAGCTTAGGAAAAAAAATTGAAAAATATCTGTGCATAATAGCAACTATTAACGACCTTATCCATGGTGCTTTACGAAGAGTAGTATTTATTTCCCCCACATGGCAACTATCCGTCTAACGATTATAGGCTAGTAGGCTACGTGAGCACACCCATTAAAACACATGATCTTAGGATCCTGGAGACTGGGGGCTATGTGTGTGTATGTTTCCCATGTCAAGCTGCTCTCCAAATTCGCTACAACACCACGCTGCTATTCTGCAGCCCATTATAAACCTATAGTGGCCACTGGCGTAATGTAGTTTCTCTGGACCTCCCGCAAGGTCAGAGTTGGCTTGTTGAGATCGGTGTGAAAAAACTTGACTGACCTGCACAGAGCCCTGACCTCAACCCTATCGAACACCTTTGAGATTAATTGGAACACCGACTGCGAGCCAGGCCTAGTCGCCCAACATCAGTGCCCGACCTCACTAATGCTCTTGTGGCTGAATGGAAGCAAGTTCCCGCAGCAATGTTCTACCATCTAGTGGAAGGTCTTTCCAGAAGAGTGGAGGCTGTTATAGCAGCAAAAGGGGGACCAACTCCATATTAATGCCCATGATTTTGGAATGAGATGTTTGACAAGCAGGTGTTCACATACTTTTGGTCATGTAGAGTATATAACTTTCTCACACATCATTATTCAAGATTCATTCAGGATTATCCGTAATAATGGATCATAATAATGCATCCACATTAATGTAGAAGGGTTTAGAAACATATTACTCTTCTGAAGTCAACTCTCATACAACCAAGTAATTCTCTTCAGCCAACCTGTTTTCAGAACATTTCGTATTATTCTGTACGTAAACATGAGACTGTCATGTCCTGACCAGTAATAGGGGTTATTTGTTATTATAGTTTGGTCAGGACGTGGCGGGGGGTGTTTGTTTCATGTGGTTTGGGCTATGTATTTAGGTAGAGGGGTGTTTGGTTTATGTGGTTCGGGATTTGTTAGTCTATGTTCTGTTAGTGTATTTCTATATTCTGTCTAGTCTATTGTAGTTCTATGTTTAGTTAATTGGGGTTGGACCTTCAATTGGACGCAGCTGGTTATCGTTGCCTCTGATTGAAGGTCCTATAATTAGGAGTTTGTTTGTCATGGGGTTTGGTGGGAGATTGTGCTTGTTTAGCTGTGTGCCTGACAAGACTGTCCAGTTCGTTTGTGGTTTGTATACGTTTATTGTGTTTTCCTTCTTCACTAAATAAAAATAAGATGAGTATATATTTTCCCGCTGCGTCTTGGTCTCAACCATACGACACCCGTGACAGAGACAGTCCATTTAGTGTGATATGTTACGTTGCGTACGGTATTATTTAAGAATGTTCATCACCAATTTTATATAATATGTTACGAATCTGGAAAATGTACAATATGTTACCAATTTGCAAAATGTATGATATGTTATGAATTCTAGTTAGGTGGCTAGCATTAACTAACTGGCAAATATTAGCTAGGCTAGGGGTTAGGGTTAAGTTTTGGAGTTAGGTTAAAGGGTTCAGGTTAGGGGAAGGGTTAGCTAACATGCTAAGTATACTGAACAAAATTTTTAATGCAACAATTTCAAAGGTTTTGCTGAGTCAATTGAAATAAATTCATTAGGCCCTAATCTATGGATTTCACATGGGCCTGGGAGGGCACAGGCCCACCCACTGGGGAGCCAGGCCCAGTCAATCAGAATGAGTTTTTCCCAACAAAAGGGCTTTATTACAGATAAAAATATTTACCAATTAGCTAAAGTTGTCCATGATGAGATTTGAACTCGCATCCTTTGTGTTGCTAGACATTCACGTTATACACCCAACCAACTCGCATCCTTTGGGCTGCTAGACATTCGCATTATACACCAAACCATCCACCCTACTTCCGTTTTTGCCTTAAGTTATCATGTCTTATGTAACCATACCAAATGTAACACATGCTAATTTCAGTGTCCCCGATTTCTTTTTTCGTGTATTATGTTACGTCTAGTCTATGAGACCAGGCTGCTGCAGCTTGCACCCACATCTATTTTCTGTGATTTATGTTCCATCCCTGTAGTGTCATCACAGCCAGGGGCGGAAATCGCGGGGGGGGGGGGGGACGGGGGGGACACGCCCCCCCCATCCTGGGAAAAATATGATTTGTCCCCCCCAATATATCACTGAAACATAACTATGTAATTTAAATAATATTAATAATACGCAATGAAAGCAATTGTGCTGATTATAGACACTTAACAGCGCGTTTTTAAGTTTCAAAAGATTGCGACCCCCCCACCCTTTTCCTCACAATGGTTTGATCCACTGGCAAGGTAACAGAGGGGTCGTAGCCACTGTCTGAAAGGCACTCAATGAACGTAACTGACGTGAGGTTAATCCAGTCAATCGCGCACACACACTAGCTGAATATGCACAGCTAGCGCGCAAATATTAACTATTAAGCTAGCTAGTACCTATTCCATTTATGTGGCCTCGTCAAAGATGGAATCTTTGCTATGGTCAATTTATTCCGAGATCAGCATGCAGATGACGTAAGTTAGTGCTTCAAAGTCCCTGTGATAAGGTTAGCGATAAACTGATTTAAACCAGGTAGCAAAGATTATAGCAAACACCACTGAAACGGAATTGGTGCTCGCTAGCTTTGCAAATTCAGCTATTGTTGGAAGCCAGCCAATATGAAACAAACTATTAAAATTACAAAAGGTTGCAGCATATGTTGTGTAAATGGTGAACTCATACAGCTGTCAACTCTTGTCATTTTAATCCGTTTCACATTTGCTAGCTACCTTTTAGATCGAAGCCCAAATAGAATGATAAAAGATAAGATGATAGAAGCCCATCTCCTACTGTAAATAACCTACACACTGTGTGTGTGTAGCCAACCAGCCAGCCAGCCAGGTAGAACAATGGCAGAAAAATAAAAGACGGACATCAGAGTATTTTTCAGTACACCAAAACGCAAAGTAAGAACCCTAGTAGCCTAATATCTCAAAGACTAGTTGATAAAATGTTCATAAGAAAGAAATGAAATTCTAATGGAAATGTTTCACAATGATGTCATTAGGCAGAGCAGGCAACAGATGGCACACAGACAGCAGAGTTGGGGACAGATATGCAGGGACAGACTGGCAGAGACAGGGAGTCTCAGGTAAGTTTGTTGAGTCTTTGTTTGGCAACATTATGAAAGGTTCTCCATTTTTTTTACTTGTAAAATAGGAACATAATTGGAAAATGCCATGGATACCCCCACTCTCAACTTAAACTGGTGACTGAACTAAGATTTGTTAAAGGCAATGGTATTGCTGTTGTGATTAGTTGTGTAGGTTTGGGTACCGGTAGTTAGGAGTACGGCAAACACCTTATTTCTTTGGTTCCTCAATATACATTTACCATATTACAATGTAGGCTGTGTTACAGCACTACTTTTGGTGTCCCCCTCAGGAATTGCTCTTGAGAAAATTTCATGTAATTGTCCCCCCCAAAGTTGATATCAGATTTTCGCCCCTGATCACAGCCCAAGCAGTTAGCTGTACTTTATAGCGTTTTAACTTCACATATATCTGTAAACACGTGGATTAACAGTAGGGTAGCCTATTTTCCTAGAGGTGCATGTTCTTTTATGTCATTCAGAAAAGTTGCCTAGCTGTCTTTTGTCTCCTGCAAATCATTTTCCAGACAACTGGCCCGCATAATGTATAAGGAGGTGGAGTTTCTTTGTTGTGGAACATCCACCTGGTGTCTCCAATTGCCCCCTTCTCATTTTTTCCCCTTAGTTTTCTCGTGTCCTTTTCCAGAAAAAAAAAACCTGCGTTCAGGTTCAACAAGAGTCTTTCAGTTGTTTTTCAACCGTTCAAGACGGGCCCAACTGCTATCAGACAACACCCATAACGTATTTATTCAAAACATCTGCCAGCACAAAGACTCTATTCACTGCCAGCCATCAGGATTAAAACCGATTTCAGAGGGCATAACTGCCGCGCAAACTTGCTTTCACAATAAACATTCTACAAATCAGTACTTGTCTTTGTTTATGTTCCTGCATAGCCAAAGATCGAGTCCCTGGCTGGGATGTGTTCAGTATATACTGAAACCAAAAATTTTGCAACGAAAAATTAACATCTGTTCATGACGTAGGCATATCTCGGCTACTTCCCCATTTCACATTACTAAACATTTTCCAGCAACTGAACTACGTTTTGGAAATGCACACAGCTGTACACATACAATGTTCAAATTATTTTATAAGTGCCATCATCCATTCTCCCTTCATTTAAGTAACCTAGTACTGTGTAGCTCAGTTGGCCAGTTAGTAGAGCATGGTGCTTGCAACACCAGGGTTGTGGGTTCCATTCCCATGGGGGACCAGTACTAAGAAAATGTATGCACTCACTACTGTAAGTCACTCTGGAAAAGAGCATCTGCTAAATGAAAAAAATGAAGGTTAATTTTGTAAATGCCAGATCGCTATGGCAAGACACATCATTCACCCAAGTTTCGTAAACAAATTGGGTCAGTGGTGTCTGAGATATCATTTGTGACTAACATACGAACGGAGACAGCTCCATAGTCCCGCCTCCGATTTCATTGTAGGGGACAATAAGTAAATGTGCCACAAAAATAGATGGTATATACAGTATACCACATAGCAGTGGTAAGAGAGACCATATGAGGATAATCAGCATATAACAGAATCAATTGACTTGGTGTACAGATAGAACAGGAGAGGACCAAGTGCAGAGCCCTGGGGGACAACAGTAGCGCAACCTCGTGGTCCAGACTCAGACCTTCTCCACGTCACTTGGTAGGAGCGACCTGACAGGTAGGATGCAATCCAGGAGCGTGCAGAGCCTGAAATGACCAGCCCTGAGAGGGTAGAGAGGAGGATCTGGTGGTTCATTATGTTGAAGGCAGCAGAGAGATCTAGGCCACTATCGGAGATGGCAACAAAACCATCAGCACCGGCCTGGTGACTGACTGACTGACACACACACACACACTGCAGTAAGGAGCTGCTGAGACTGCATGTCTCTCTGCTTTACTGACCAACCAGAAGACCCACAATGAGATGTTCAAAGTTGTCTTTCTGTGAAAAGGCCAGACTGTCATTGTTCGCTTGTGTAATAAAATGTATTTAATAGTAAAACATCTGCCTGTTTTCAGATCTACTTCATTGTTTGGTGACTTTGTATACTGCTCAAAAAAATTAAGGGAACACTTAAACAACACATCCTAGATCTGAATGAAAGAAATAATCTTATTAAATACTTTTTTCTTTACATAGTTGAATGTGCTGACAACAAAATCACACAAAAATAATCAATGGAAATCCAATTTATCAACCCATGGAGGTCTGGATTTGGAGTCACACTCAAAATTAAAGTGGAAAACCACACTACAGGCTGATCCAACTTTGATGTAATGTCCTTAAAACAAGTCAAAATGAGGCTCAGTAGTGTGTGTGGCCTCCACGTGCCTGTATGACCTCCCTACAACGCCTGGGCATGCTCCTGATGAGGTGGCGGATGGTCTCCCGAGGGATCTCCTCCCAGACCTGGACTAAAGCATCCGCCAACTCCTGGACAGTCTGTGGTGCAACGTGGCGTTGGTGGATGGAGCGAGACATGATGTCCCAGATGTGCTCAATTTGATTCAGGTCCGGGGAACGGGCGGGCCAGTCCATAGCATCAATGCCTTCCTCTTGCAGGAACTGCTGACACACTCCAGCCACATGAGGTCTAGCATTGTCTTGCATTAGGAGGAACCCAGGGCCAACCGCAACAGCATATGGTCTCACAAGGGGTCTGAGGATCTCATCTCGGTACCTAATGGCAGTCAGGCTACCTCTGGCGAGCACATGGAGGGCTGTGCGGCCCCCCAAAGAAATGCCACCCCACACCATGACTGACCCACCGCCAAACCGGTCATGCTGGAGGATGTTGCAGGCAGCAGAACGTTCTCCACGGCGTCTCCAGACTCTGTCACGTGCTCAGTGTGAACCTGCTTTCATCTGTGAAGAGCACAGTGCGCCAGTGGCGAATTTGCCAATCTTGGTGTTCTCTGGCAAATGCCAAACGTCCTGCACGGTGTTGGGCTGTAAGCACACCCCCCACCTATGGATGTCGGGCCCTCATACCACCCTCATGGAGTCTGTTTCTGACCGTTTGAGGAGACACATGCACATTTGTGGCCTGCTGGAGGTCATTTTGCAGGGCTCTGGCAGTGCTTCTCCTGCTCCTCCTTGCACACAGGCGGAGGTAGCGGTCCTGCTGCTGGGTTGTTGCCCTCCTATGGCCTCCTCCACGTCTCCTGATGTACTGGCCTGTCTCCTGGTAGTGCCTCCATGCTCTGGACACTACGCTGACAGACACAGGAAACCTTCTTGCCACAGCTCGCATTGATGTGCCATCCTGGATGAGCTGCACTACCTGAGCCACTTGTGTGGGTTGTAGACTCCGTCTCGTGCTACCACTAGAGTGAAAGCACCGCCAGCATTCAAAAGTGACCCAAACATCAGCCAGGAAGCATAGGAACTGAGAAGTGGTCTGTGGTCCCCACCTGCAGAACCACTCCTTTAATGGGGGTGTCTTGCTAATTGCTTATAATTTCCACCTGTTGTCTATTCCATTTGCACAACAGCATGTGAAATTTATTGTCAATCAGTGTTGCTTCCCAAGTGGACAGTTTGATTTCACAGAAGTGTGATTGACTTGGAGTTACATTGTGTTGTTTAAGTGTTCCCTTTATTTTTTTGAGCAGTGTATAATAAAGATTTTCTAGGTTCTTTAGAGTCAGGTTTGGGCAGCAATAGTCACCTGACCTAGCTGCTTCATATACCATTTAGGAACTATTAAAATATGGTATAGAAGTCACATTTATTTTGTTACAATCTGCAATTGGTACATACATCTTTTGACTTTTAAATGAATGATTTTTACTCATTGATTCTTCAAGAATATAACTTAAAACTCCACATGAGATTAGTTCAACTGGTTTAACTTTGTAATTGTAAACAAACATCGTATTGCCTCAAAACATGGTAAAGTTTAATATAAACCTTTTTCAAAAATAGTGGCAGCGTGGCCACTTTGTTATGGTTTAAACTGCTGATTGCCCCTGTTAGGGTTGAACTGGCTATTTGTTTGCATAACCTATATAATATACTGGGGAAGCTATGCTACAATATTAAGTATATAAACTACGGATAAGTCAACTGCTGAAGACAAGAACTACACCCGGCGACAGGAAGTGCGTCACAAGGCTGGGACCAGCCTGCACGCCGACGACAGGAGGAGCGAGTTTAAACCACGCTCCTCCTCCCTCTGACAGGCCAGCATTGAGCGGGAACTATCACTGTCAGAGTATATAAGAGAGAACAATAGGATGTGACGCTCTCTTCTCTGTCTGCCCTGCGTGGTGTAACAGCGAGACCGTGTATATATATACACGAACCACATATTTACCATACACGTGTTTGCATTAATTAAAGTACAAATAAATCAGAAGTTACTATGTGCTGACTATTTCGTTCTGATACCAGAATTGAATTGACGCAACTTTAACACCCCTTTAAAGCCATTGAGTTCACAGTTAGGCCTATAATGTGAGTATGAACATTCATTGCTGTGGGAACCAAGTCATTCAATCAATCAGATGGACAGAATGTCACACAGCAATAGGAATAACAGCTTTACTTCATATATTTAAAGAATATGAAATCCAGTTTACCATAGATTAACACACAGGGTTACATAGAATCTAAGAAATGCTTGTTTTAAATGTTTTAAAACCCTACAATGAAAACACATTAAAGCAATAAGTAGTCAATACTACAGCACAGACTACAGAGGCATATAATACACTGAAATAAAAAGATACAGTACAAAAGACGTACAGCAGGGTTACTAGGAAGGACAAACTATTAAAATATGTTATGGTAGTGAAAGGTTTTGTTCCATGTGAAATGCATTTTAGTTGGAGCAGCAGAATACCTTAAATGCCTTGAGTGCACACAGGTTCACCTATTCATTACGAAACCAAGGGCACGATTCAATGCATATCGCGGAAGTTCAGCGTTACAGCGTGATTGAAATTTTAAAGGCGTTAGAGGAGACTGCATTCATGGTAAATGCTTCTCTTTACATTCCTATAGGGCAATCTGGCACTCTTCAGTGATACAGATTGAATAGCGCCCCAAGTCATTCAACGAGTTAATCACAGATGGACACATTGTTACACAGCAATAACAACTTTACTATTTCAATATTAAAATGAAATAATATTCAAATGAAATACTATATTAATTTGACTATTATTAATTTCGAATATACAGTATAACAGGGTTACATATATTGTAAGTAATTCTACATTACTATAATAAAAAATATATCTGATTTTTAACACGCTTTTCAAAATCCCAAGGTGCTACAATAAATAAATAAATAAAATCCTCAAAGCAGTGTACAACACATAATCAAGACAATCCAGAGACTTCTAATACACTGGAATATGAAGATATCAGTCTGGTAAGATGTAGTTACTAGTAATACAATAAGGTTGTTGAGATTAAGAAGTTTACTATAGTGACACTAGTAGAGACACTTTACTACAGTCAATATGTATAGACATGATGGATATAGCATGATGTCATTATAAAATGGCTTTTTACTGAGCTAACAGAACACACTGAACTACAGTCAATATGTATAGACATGATGGATATAGCATGATGTCATTATAAAAAGAGGGCTTTTTACTGAGCTAACAGAACACACTGAACTACAGTCAATATGTATAGACATGATGGATATAGCATGATGTCATTATAAAATGGCTTTTTACTAAGCTAACAGAACACACTGAACTACAGTCAATATGTATAGACATGATGGATATAGCATGATGTCATTATAAAATGGCTTTTTACTGAGCTAACAGAACGCACTGAACTACAGTCAATATGTATAGACATGATGGATATAGCATGATGTCATTATAAAATGGCTTTTTACTGAGCTAACAGAACACAGTCCACTGACACGCAACAGAAACAGCACACATCAAACCACATTTACATTATTTACATTTCCTATAACGCCACCTTACTGACAGATTGACAAGTCATCATTCCAACCAGGAGTAACAGTCAGTCCATGTACTGCAGTGTAATGAGGTGAAGTAAAAGTAATAAACTGAATGACCAGTTTCTTTTGTCATTTTCTTTGTGGGGGGGGGGGGTGTTACAGGTACAATTATCAAAAATATTGGTACAGGATTCAACCTCTCATCCCATTTATCCAACCACCCACCCCTCCCCCCTATTTAACAGTCTGATGGCCTGGAGATAAAAGCTGTTTTTCAGTCTCTCTGTCCTGGCTCTCTGTCCCAGCTTTGATGCACCTGTACTGTCTCCACCATCTACATGGTAGCGAGGTGAACAGGTCGTGGCTCGGGTGGCTGAGATCCTTGATGATCTTCTTGGCCTTCCTGTGACACCGGGTGCTGTAGATGTCCTGGAGGACAGGCAGTATGCCCCCGGTGACGTGTTTGTTGAGGTTAGTTTCCTGGCAGCACATCGCCAGGGTTCTCTGATTCAAGGAGCCATCATTGTCGATTTCAAAGCATTGAATATTTACATTCATGCACTTTGAAATTAATTTAGTAACTGTCCCAGAAGTATTTAACAGCAGCGCACTCCCACAACCAAGGACTTGGAGCTGAGGCCATTCCTTCACTGACTCTCAATCATTTAACCTGGGAAGGAAAGAAGGGAAGTGGATCTAAGTCCACATACAGCAGCATAGACATATAGGGGTCGTATTCACTAGACATCAAAGAGAAGAACACTGAACAAAACGGGCAGGGACTACCTGAACTTGTCCAATAAGAAACTAGCATGTGTTGCAAAATGTTTCGCTACAGTTTGCACAAATTAATATGATCCGGCTGTCTGGACGTCCACAATGGCTATTTGTTCACTATATTACTGTGATCATAAAACTCACCTCAGTGTCTCCAGTTTACAGAGGGGATCCTCTTGTACAGAAGAGAGCAGTTTTACTCCAGAGTCTCCTGGAGTATTTCCACTCAGGTCCAGCTCCTTCAGGTGGGAGGGGTTTGACCTCAGAGCTGAAGCAAGAGAAGTACAGCCTTCCTCAGTGATGCTGCAGCCTGACAGCCTGTGGAAAGTGAGGCAGAAAAGTTACACAGTATAAAATATTCCAGAAAATGTCAGTTTAGCATCTAAAGATAATGACACAATTAATGATAAAAACAGACAAATTGTCTTCGATTATGACATCAGAGACCAAGTCCCAATTATGACATCAGAGACCAAGGTTGGAATTTAATCCAAGTCTTGAGCAGAGACTGGACAGCCGACAATGCTGACAACATTATCCCAATGTTTGTGGAAATCTCATTCACTCTAAATGTAGTGCATGTCGATCGAACATAAATGAGCTTAGAAAGTCACACTGTCAGCTGTCCAGCGCACTGCCTTGTATTAAATCCAGGACCAGTGAAATGCAAGTTAAACTCCATGAGGGTTAGCCTTACCTCAGTGTCTCCAATTTACATTGTGGATTCTCAAGTCCAGCACAGATGAATCTCACTCCTGAATCCTGGAGTTCATTTCCTCCCAGGTCAAGCTCTCTCAAACTTGAGGTGTTTGAGCTGAGAGTTGAAGCCAGCACCTCACAGGATTTCTCAGTTAGGTTGCAATCATTCAACCTGGAGAGAGATAATGCGGCTTAGGAACCCACACAAATCTATAACTTCATTTACAACATTAAGAATTGACATCTTTATATTTACAACATCCACTTCACAGTTACAAAGTCACTCACTTCAATGTCTCCAGTTTACAGTGTGGATCCTCCAGTCCAGCAGAGAGCAGCTTCACTCCTGAATCCTGGAGTTTATTGCCACTCATGTCCAGCAGTCTCAGACAGCATGAGTTTGATTTGAGAACAGAAGCCAGTGCCTCACAGCTTTTCTTGGTGAGTTTACATTTGTTCAGACTGTGGAGAAAAAAAAAGCTGCATCTCAAGATAACCAGGTGCCCACAAATAAATCCCCCCTTTGGGACTGAATTGTTAGTAATGCAAACTGATGTTCATTATTATGTTATATTAGCATGCTGTCTGGAATGTAATTTGACTAAGCACTTACAGGGCTGTTCTAGAGGATCTGACAACTGGGAGAAGTTTGAGAAGAGCCGCATCTGATCTGATATATTTCTTCAGGTCAAACACATCCAGCTTCTCTGAGGTCAGCAACATGAAGACCAGAGCTGACCATTGTCCAGATGAGAGTTTAGATTTTGAAAGACTTCCTGATCTCAGGTAGCTTTGGATTTCCTCCACTAGAGAATGGTCATTCAGTTCATTCAGACAGTGGAACAGATTGATGCATCTCTCCAGACGGAGGTTCTTTCTGATCTTCTCCTTGATGTAATTGACTGTTTCCTTGTTGCTCTGTGAGCCGTTTCCTGTTGGTGACAGTAGGCCTTGTAGGAGATGCTGATTGGACTGCAGTGAAAGGCCTAGAAGGAAGCGGAGGAAAAGGTCAAGATGGCCATTTTCAAACTGCAAGGCCTTGTCCACTGCATCTTCATATAGACTGTTTTTTGGGGGGAGGGATCTCTCTTTAGCCATCAGATTGACGTTGTTGTTAGTGAACATGAGGAACACATATAGTGCAGCCAGAAACTCCTGGATACTCAGATGTATAAAGCAGTACACCTTTATCTGGTTAAGCCCAGACTCTTCTCTGAAGATCTGAGTGCACACTCCAGAGTACACCGACGCATCCTTGATGTCAATGCCACACTCTCTCAGGTCTTCCTCATAGAATATCAGATGGCCTTTTTCTAGCTGTTGAAAAGCCAGCTTTCCCAGTGCCAGAATCATCTCTTTATCCCAGTGAGCATCGTTGGCATGCACTACAGGATACTTCTGACTCCTCAGTTTTGACTGGAAGATCATGAGATGAGCGTACATTTGAGTTAGATTCTTGGGGATCTCTCGACTCTCTGCTTCAACCAATAGTCTCTCTAGGACAGAGGCTGAAATCCAACAGAAGACTGGAATGTGGCACATGATGTGGAGGCTCCTTGACGTCTTTATGTGTGAGATGATTCTGCTGGCCAGGTCCTCCTCAGCGACTCTCTTCCTGAAATATTCCTCCTTCTGTGGGTCATTGAACCCTCGTACCTCTGTCACCTGGTCAACACATTCAGGGGGGATCTGATTGGCTGCTGCAGGTCGGGTGGTTATCCAAATGTGAGCAGAGGGAAGCAGATTCCCTTTGATGAGGTTTGTCAGAAAAACATCCACTGAAGTTGACTCTGTGACATCACAGCAGATCTTATTTTTCTGGAAGTCCAGAGGAAGGCGACATTCATCCAGACCATCAAAAACAAACACAACCTTTTCGTTTTCTGAGATTTCTGATTCTTTTGTTTCTATGAAGGAGTGATGAAGTAGTTCAATCAGACTTTGATTTGTATCTCTCATCATGTTCAGATCCCGAAAAGGAAGTGGAAAGATGATCTGGATGTCTTGGTTTGCTTTTCCTTCAGCCCAGTCCAACATGAACTTCAGCACAGACACTGTTTTTCCAATGCCAGCAACTCCTTTTGTCAGCACTGTTCTGATAGGCTTGTCGTGTCCAGGTAAGGGTTTGAAGATGTCATTGAGTTGGATTGATGTCTCTTGTTCTACTGGAAACCTGCATGTTGTCTCAATCTGTCTCACCTCATGTTCATAATTGACCTCTCCACTTCCACCTTGTGTGATGTAGAGCTCTGTGTAGATGTTGTTAAGAGGTGTTGTTTTTCCTTGATCTTCAATGCCCTCAAATAAAGAATATGTCCTATTCTTCAAGTAGGATTTCATTTTCTCCTGGACTTCTGTTGGGTACCTACAGTGGCAAGAAAAAGTATGTGAACCCTTTGGAATTACCTGGATTTCTGCAAAAATTGGTCATCAAATTTGATCTGATCTTCATCTTAGTCACAACAATAAACAAACAGTGTGCTTAACCTCTAGGGTAGGGGGCAGTATTTTCACATCCGGATAAAAAACGTACCCGATTTAATGTGTTTATTACTCCTGCCCAGAAACTAGAATATGCATATAATTGTTTGATTTGGATAGAAAACACCCTAAAGTTTCTAAAACTGTTTGAATGGTGTCTGTGATGAGTATAACAGAACTCATATGGCAGGCCAAAACCTGAGAAGATTCTGTACAGGAAGTGCCCTCTCTGACAATTTCTTGGCCTTCTTTACCCTCTTTATCGAAAACAGAGGATCTCTGCTGTAACGTGACACTTTCTAAGGCTCCCATACGCTCTCAGAAAGCGCCAGAATGTTGAATGATGACTCTGCAGTCCCTGGCTGAAAAACAGTAGCGCATTTGGATAGTGGTCGATCTGAGAACAATGAAACGGGGGCGCGCGTGCACATGAAGTGTCCATTTTCTTCTTTGAGTCTTTGAACGAAAACGACGTCACCCGGTCGGAATATTATCGCTATTTTACGAGAAAAATCGCATAAAAATTGATTTTAACTTCTTACATCTAGACGTTCCGCTAGCGGAACACCGCTCCAATATCCAATGATAAGGCGTGGCGCGAAATACAAACTCCTCGAAAATCCGAAAACTTCAATTTTTCAAACATATGACTATTTTACAGCATTTTAAAGACAAGACTCTCCTTTATCTAACCACACTGTCCGATTTCAAAAAGGCTTTACAACGAAAGCAAAACATTAGATTATGTCAGGAGAGTACCCAGCCAGAAATAATCAGACACCCATTTTTCAAGCTAGCATATAATGTCACAAAAACCAAAACCACAGCTAAATGCAGCACTAACCTTTGATGATCTTCATCAGATGACACTCCTAGGACATTATGTTATACAATACATGCATGTTTTGTTCAATCAAGTTCATATTTATATCAAAAACCAGCTTTTTACATTAGCATGTGACGTTCAGAACTAGCATTCCCACTGAACACTTCCGGTGAATTTACTAAATTACTCACGATAAACGTTCACAAAAAACATACATTATTTTAAGAATTATAGATACAGAACTCCTTTATGCAATCGCGGTGTCCGATTTTAAAATAGCTTTTCGGTGTAAGCACATTTTGCAATATTCTGAGTAGATAGCCCGGCCATCACAGGCTAGCTATTTTGACACCCACCAAGTTTTGTACTCACCAAACTCAGATTTACTATAAGAAAAATTGGATTACCTTTGCTGTTCTTCGTCAGAATGCACTCCCAGGACTTCTACTTCAACAACAAATGTTGGTTTGGTTCCAAATAATCCATAGTTATATCCAAATAGCGGCGTTTTGTTCGTGCGTTCAAGACACTATCCGAAGGGTAACGAAGGGTGACGCGCATCGTGACAAAAAATTCCCAAATATTCCATTACCGTACTTCGAAGCATGTCAAACGCTGTTTAAAATCAATTTTTTATGCAATTTTTCTCGTAAAAAAGCGATAATATTCCGACCGGGAGACGTCCTTTCCGTTCAAAGACTCAAAATCTAAAATGGACTCTTCACGTGCAAGCGCGCGCCCGTCTCATTGTTCTCAGATCGACCACTTACCAAATGCACTACTGTTTTTCAGCCATGGGCTGCAAAGTCATCATTCAACGTTCTGGCGCCTTCTGAGAGCCTATGGGAGCCTGAGAAAGTGTCACGTTACAGCAGAGATCCTTTGTTTTGGATAGAGATGACAAAGAAGGCCAAGAAATGGTCAGACAGGGTACTTCCTGTACAGAATCTTCTCAGGTTTTGGCCTGCCATTTGAGTTCTGTTATACTCACAGACACCATTCAAACAGTTTTAGAAACTTTGGAGTGTTTTCTATCCAAAGCTACTAATTATATGCATATTCTAGTTTCTGGGCAGGAGTAATAACCAGATTAAATCGGGTACGTTTTTTATCCGGCCGTGAAAATACTGCCCCCTATCCATAACAAGTTAAACAGCGTTTGACATGCTTCGAAGTACGGTAATGGAATATTTTGATTTTTTTTGTCACGACATGCGTCTGCGCGTCACCGTTCGGATAGTGTCTTGAACGCAAGAACAAAACAGAGGATATTTGAACATAACTATGGATTATTTTGAACCAAAACAACATTTGTGGATGAAGTGATGGAAGTGCATTCTGACGAAGAACAGCAAAGGTAATCCAATTTTTCTTATAGTAATTCTGAGTTTAGTGAACGCCAAACTTGGTGGGTGTCAAATTAGCTTGCCCGTGATGGCGAACCATCTACTCAGAATATTGCAAAATGTGCTTTTGCCTAAAAGGTATTTTAAAATCTGACACCGCGATTGCATAAAGGAGTTCTGTATCTATAATTCTTAAAATAATTGTTATGTTTTTTGTGAACGTTTATCGTGAGTAATTTAGTAAATTTTTGGTAAATTCACCGGAACTATGCTAGTTCTGAACGTCACATGCTAATGTAAAAAGCTGGTTTTTGATATAAATATGAACTTGATTGAACAAAACATGCATGTATTGTATAACATAATGTCCTAGGTGTGTCATCTGATGAAGATCATCAAAGGTTAGTGCTGCATTTAGCTGTGGTTTTGGTTTTTGTGACATTATATGCTAGCTTGAAAAATGGGTGTCTGATTATTTCTGGCTGGGTACTCTCCTGACATAATCTAATGTTTTGCTTTCGTTGTAAAGCCTTTTTGAAATCGGACAATGTGGTTAGATTAACGAGAGTCTTGTCTTTAAAATGGTGTAAAATAGTCATGTTTGAGAAATTGAAGTAATAGCATTTTTAAGGTTTTTGAATATCGCGCCACTCGATTCCACTGGCTGTTGACTAGGTGGGACGATTTCGTCCCACCTACCCTAGAGAGGTTAAACTAATAACACACAAATTATTATATTTTTCTTGTCTATATTGAATACATCATTTAAATATTCACAGTGTAAGTTGGAAAAAGTATGTGAACCCCTTGGCTAATGACTTCTCCAAAAGCTAATTGAAGTCAGGAGTCAGCTAACCTGGAGTCCAATCAATGAGACGAGATTGGAGATGTTGGTTAGAGCTGACTTGCCCTATAAAAAAAAAACTCACAAAATTTGAGTTTGCTATTCACAAGAAGCATCGCCTGATGTGAACCATGCCTCGAGCAAAAGAGATCTCAGAAGAATTGTTGACTTGCATAAAGCTGGAAAGGGTTACAAAGTATCTCTAAAAGCCTTGATGTTCATCAGTCCACGGTAAGACAAATTGTCTATAAATGGAGAAAGTTCAGCACTGTTGCTACTCTCCCTAGGACTGGCCGTCCTGCAAAGATGACTGCAAGAGCACAGCGCAGAATACTCAATGAGGTTAAGAAGAATCCTAGAGTGTCAGCTAAAGACTTACAGAAATCTTTGGAACATGCTAACATCTCTGTTGACGAGTCTACGATACGTAAAACACTAAACAAGAATGGTGTTCATGAGAGGACACCACAGAAGAAGCCACTGCTGTCCAAAAAAACATTGCTGCACGTCTGAAGTTTGCAAAAGTGCACCTGGATGTTCCACAGAGCTACTGGCATAATATTCTGTGGACAGATGAAACTACAGTTGAGTTGTTTGGAAGGAACACACAACACTGTGTGGAGAAAAAAAGGCACAGCACACCAACATCAAAACCTCATCCCAACTGTAAAGTATGGTGGAGGGAACATCATGGTTTGTAGCGGCTTTGCTGCCTCAGGGCCTGGACAGCTTGCTATCGTCGACGGAAAAATGAATTCCCAAGTTTATCAAGACATTTTGTAGGAGAATGTTAGGCTATCTGTTTGCCAATTAAAGCTCAACAGAAGTTGGGTGATGCAACAGGACAACAACTCAAAACACAGAAGTAAATCAACAACAGAATGGCTTCAACAGAAGAAAATACGCCTTCTGGAGTGGCCCAGTCAGAGTCCTGACCTGAACCCGATTGAGATGCTGTGGCATGACCTCAAGAGAGCAGTTCACACCAGACATCCCAAGAATATTGCTGAACTGAAACAGTTTTGTAAAGAGGAATGGTCCAAAATTCCTCCTGACAGATGTGCAGGTCTGATCCGCAACTACAGAAAACGTTTGGTTGAGGTTATTGCTGCCAAAGGAGGGTCAACCAGTTATTAAATCCAAGGGTTCACATACTATTTCCACTATGCACTGTGAATGTTTACACAATGTCTTCAATAAAGACATAAACGTATAATTGTTTGTGTGTTATTAGTTTAAGCACACTGTTTGTCTATTGTTGTGACCTAGATGAAGATCAGATCAAATGTTATGACTAATTTATGCAGAAATCCAGGTATTTCCAAAGGGTTCACATACTTTTTCTTGCCACTGTATACATGGAAAAGAAAGATACATGTTCCTTGTTGAATTTAATTATATTGTGTAAAAAGTATCAAATATAAACTCTAATCTATAGTTAGCTAGACTCAGTGAAGATTAAAGCATAAAATGTGGTGCATTTACTGAGACAATGCACTCTGCATCTCCTGATAGTTAAACTAAACCTTGGGTCCAGTCTCACTATTACAGTCATCATATTATTTTATCTACATTTCTAGTATAAAGTCAGACTGAATGATGTCCTGTAGACAATTCAAATCCTATAACAAGCAAAATGAGGCATCCAAAATGATGAACTGGATGCTATTATCTTGAAATTCACAGAGTAAAGGTACTAGATGTCATCAGATACATGGCTGGTGAATTAAACTACAAAACAGGTAGGATGCAGTGCAAACTGCGATCACTCACACTTTCTCATCATCAGTAGGGCCTCTGGGTTGGTTATCCATTGACTGGTCATTCTCCTCAGAGATACTGCTGGGTATAAATGAGAACAGAGAGCAATAACATCAGTCTTTATCTATACAGAAGATGCTAAATAAAAGGAAGTGGCATAATCAAACGCCATGATTTTTCTCAGGTTTCACCTTTGCCCAGTGGATAATTCTCCCTCGAAGAAAATAGGAAGTCCCATCGACTGACCACTCTTCATGGAGATACCACTAGGTACAGGTGAGACTGGTCGGTCTGTCTTGATCCTATTTAAGTGTTTAAATCAGGATGTGTGTTTCCAAAATAGAACAGTTTTCACACACTTAAGATTTTTTTTACTTTTGTATTTCCCATGAATGCAGATTTGAAAGAATAGTCTCAGATCTCACCTTTGCTTAGTGGAAAGTTCTCCCTCCCTGAAGAAAATAGGAAGTCCCATCGACTGGTCACTCTTCATGGAGACACAGCTAGGTGCAGGTGAAACTGGTCTGTCTGTCTTGGTCCTGTTTAGAGCAGGATATTAATTTCCAACATGGAGTGCGCGCACTTAAAAAAAATGTTTTAGTGATTTTTTTATGGTTACTTTATAATTGTCATCAGTCTAAATGCTCATAACAGCCAGGAATAGGTTAGTGATACAGTAAATTTATCAAAAAAAAATGTCCGATTCACTTGAACTATTGCATGAAATAAAGACCAATCCCAACAATACTGGCTTGTTCGATAGTTGTTACAAACTCTCAACTCCTTCACAATTACCTATTTGATGATCTTACCTCTTAAGTTCCCTGTCAGTGTCCTGTTCTGCAGGAAAACTCCTTTTAAGGGACATTTCTCCCTCACTCCCTGAGGGACTCATTCTAGAAGCAGTGGCTTCATCTTCAGTCTCTTCACAGATACTAGAGGGAGGGCCACCCTCCTCATTTTCCCCTGAGAGACTCATTTTGACCCCTTGTACACTGGACTTTTAAAAAACAACACCTTTTACAACACCTGCAGCCTATTGGTAGATTACTTTTAAGCTAAACAGAAATACAACTTCTGAGACCGCTATTACTGGTGTAACCCAGCTTGCATCCTTTCTCAAGTAAAACACAACTAAACTGAATGCAGGAAATGGAGAAAAGAAAGTCCCTATTTTAACAGTGAGGTCATAGAGTTCTGAAACGTTCAGATTATATACAGGGTAGATACCACTATAAATGAATAGAACAAAAACATGATGTGCTAGAAGTGTGTGGTTGATTTGAGAGTTGTGAGCATTGAAAACCAGAGATGCATAGCATGCATGTGGATAGGTGGGGAATTATTTCCTCCTGAGCATAAACCCATTAAGTATATTCCAAGTTTAACAAAGCAACGTTAGGAGACAAACAAAATGCATCAATCACAAGTGAGATTCTGATCTGCTCTGAAAATTGTCTTAAGATCTGAAAAGGATACTGTGGCTAGCTCTGCAGGAGTAGTAGCAGCCTAATGTCATCTTAAATAAGAATGTCATGTAATGTTTATTAACAATGTTGGTTGATGATGACAATAACACAGGTGAGTCAAATTAGCCTTTCAAATGAACTGTGTACAAGGGGTCCTACAATGTGCCTCTCCTCGGGGGAATTCATAACAGACCTCTGATCAGGATGTGCTGACCTGTGAACACACAAAGCACTTTATTTGACACACACCAAAGAAATGGTTCAAGTAACTGTCCAGTGAAAATCGGACATTTAAAAGTTAATATTCGGTTAACTCATACCCAGATAATGTTGTTGACTCATCCTATACTCGAAAAAACACTTAAAACCCCCCACACCAAACTTTCATCTCAAACAGACCGTTTCAAAAATGCTTGCTATTGCTTTATAAATGTCAATGATGTGAATATTTTTAACGAGGGTTTATGCCCACACCATTCTGTTGTTAGGGTATGCCCACACCATTCTGTTGTTAGGGTATGCCCACACCATTCAAAAACAGAAAATGGAATGTTAAAATCCTCCAAGCACTTGGCACTATGGTCTCCGGTGGCATTTGGGCATGGCATTTTGGAAAAAATTTACTGAATTTTTCAAAACGTATTTTGGGCACATCTTCCCATTCTAAACCAACTAATATGGCTTTAAATAATGTTGTACCACTGTGATAACATTGTGCCACCAGTGGGAGTATAACACCAATGATGGTAACACCCATAGAAATATAGTTAATTATATTTATATGGTAACATCAATGAGGCATTTTTGGTAAATTAGGATTTTCTTTTTAAAATCGAGGCCACAAATACTCAAATCGTCACATCTACGGTCATCGATCAAGTTAACTGATTAATCATTTTGCTCACAATGTTATTTCCCTTCATTTCAATTGACTAATACCAAGTGACACTTTGGATTTAGACAAACCAAATGTATGAATAATAAAAAGTGGGATTAGTAAATAATTTTCTTTAATATAGACCCCTCCCCAGATAACAGTTTGCCATGGGAGAGAATACTCAAACTCCTTGTAAATCGCTGATTTTCAAGGCGTTACCCATATACAAATATACTATGTCATACTATGGTCTAAATAGTGTAGTATTACTATATTTCTATACTATACTGATGTACTCAAAAACACTACAGTGAATAACTGTAGTGTTTTTGCAGACATGACTGAAGTATACTGTAGTACTAATACTGAGAGAGAGGGGTTGCTGGTTTGAGGTCCAGGCATTTTATTGGCAGCGCCCTCCAATAAGGTGACTGGCTGTCTTTAAGTGAAGTCATGAGTTTCTAAAATATCTATGGTTTATGTAAATGCAGTGGTTAACTGTTCTTTCTTTCTTTCTTTCTTTTTCTACCATCAGCAGTACAGTATTGTTTGTCACTGTTTTTAGTCATGCTGTGAACTTAGCCAGTGGAATCTTTGTTAAAGCATTTTTCTATTTCAGAAAGCTACCTAGTGGAAGTAACAGATGTAAGAAGTTACTCTTGTTAATGTGTGTTATTTATCTGTGTCAAACAAGCACACTTAATCCTTCAAGCTTTAATAAACTTAGCTTGTTCTTTATATCTGCTTCTGTACCGTTTCCCTTTAAATGGGCCTAGAACCTAACGTTTAGATGTTACAATTGTAATAAAACATTTATATTTTTGCTAAGGTGTTGTCTGGTCCTTTGCATTGCTCAGAACTGTTGACCCAACTCAATAGGTGGCCTGTCACCAACCTGTGTGTCTTATGTCCTGGTTGAGGGCTTCCCCTTATCAAACAGTAGGCATAGTCTGGTTGTTGTGCCATTTTAGCTAACCCTAGTCGACAATATACTAGTCATGTCCGCAAAAACACTACAGTAAATACTACAGTCATGTCCACAAAAACACTACAGTATATACACATTTATTTAGACTATAGTATTTTTCATGTGTGTATTTTTAATGTGGGTTAGCTGTATGAACTAACTTGTGTTATTCTCAACACATTTCTAAATGCATTGCATGTGGTTGTATTGTGTTTTTAAATCAATCCAGGGATTCTACAGTATACTACACAATTCTATATTGCTCGAAATCAGGGGCGTCCAGTCATCCCGAGGACGATAACAAAATATGTCTGGGATTGTTCAAAACAGACGTTGGGACAGTTGCGGGACGATAGGCCAGAAAATATGAAATGTAAAAAACAGTGATTCCATACTAAAATGTTTAAACACAAAGACGAGGCTGATGAAACATATCACAACATTTAGCTTAAAAATTGATAAACTAGGAATAATTCACATTAGCGCAGCAATGTTTTCACTCGTCTTGGCCATGAGTGAATGTTCCAGAATGCTACTACAGGAGAACACCATTCTCAAACGTGCACCTGATGCGAGCGGTTTTTATAATGCCACGGAGATGGATATACAGCCGAATGGTAAAAACGTAGAAAGAGGGAGTATCAGAAGATGCAACAATAGGATTGTGCCTTACGGCCTTTGGACAGTTGAAGAAATGGTTTCAATGACATATCAGGAAATCTTTGCTTTTTTTCTATGGTCGGATTTTGGCAGTAGGCTATTAAAAGCAAGGTAAAATGATATGGCTATCTATGCATCGCATATGTAATTATTTAGGTTATGGAAATGTATAACATTAGAATATCATTCTAATGTTGGGGAAATAGACCTATTAGAACGTACATTTGACTCTCCCAGCCCGCCGGCCCGGAGCGGAGGTTGCGTGTGCCGTGAGTTGCTGTGGCTTTGCTGGCATGCATACCACACCAAGATTTACATGCTAAAATCGCCACTGTAAACAATATACCACATTACTTCTTACTAGTAATACATTTGTTGTTTTAGATACATTACAAAACATGCTCATCAATTGTTTAGTGTTTTGTTGTTTAGTGTTTAGTGTTTTGGATGGTAAAAAAATCTTAGTGGCTGGTAGATTGCTTTTTATCTACCTGGCACAGTGGCTGGTGTACCAAAAAGTACATTTTAGTCGATGTCCGTTAGCACGTGGTGGTGCTCAAAAAGGTCAAGGCAACCATTCTTCAGTCACTAAAGAGGCATTACCATTTCCTTTTTTTTTTATTTCGCTAATTATATTTATTTATTTTCAACTCTGCATTGTAGGGAAAGGGCTCGTAAGTAAGCATTTCACGGTAAAGTCTACAGCTATTGTATTCGGCGCATGTAACAAATACAATTTGATTTAAACCTGACCTGAACCAGTCACACAACGGATCTCATGATGTAGGCCTAAGTTTTGATAGTGTTTCTACTTATGCCTTTGTGTGTTTATTTTGTATAATTGTAGGCTACTACCTTTAGCACTTCAAGTTAATAAAGTATTTTAATATTTTGTTTTTTAAGCACTACCTCACTGCTTTAGGCCACAGTCACGTGTTCACAATTCTTTAAGAGATGTGTGGATCTAAGGCTGAAGAGGGTGTGAACGAAGCTAAATGGACGTAAACAAAGACCGAAAAGAGGTGGTCGATCACGTTGTTTTGGAGGGGCACTATGTAGCAGTTTTCACTCCACCTCCTCCATAGCCCCCAATGCAATGCAATGTTTTTTTTACTTCGTTTTCATTAATTACTTATTACATTTCCTTGTTGGCAGAATAAAAGTGGGCATTGATTAAAATTAAATATCACTTGAATGACTTATGTACACAGCAATGTTTTGAAATGTGAGCTTTTATTTTGAAGGTTTCCTAATTACCATACAAAGTGATGTCATCGTTTGTGCTGCTGGCAGAACTCTGGTTTTGTTTATGGACGTGACGCAGTTACTTTTGTAACTTTGCCTACCCATATATTATTACTATTTGACAATGCATCCGAAATTAATTGTGCATTCCAACGGAATATCAAGACAGAAATGTGTTTTCCGCAAAGGGAGCAAGTCTCTGTAATACGTAATGGAATATATTTTAATAGGGCCTGGCTTGTAAACCATTTTACAAATTAGTTTCGCTTCCTTACCAGGACGAACTACGCGACTTTATAGCATTTTTCTTCCAGTATAGGATATAGGTCCTGTAAACTCATGGATTTGAACAGTATGCTAGGCCTAGCCTACTTTGTTAATGGTTACATTTATTTTAAGACATTCAGAAAAAGTTGCCTGCCTTTGTATCCCGAAAACAGCATTCATTTTCCAGACCACTTCTTCGTGTAGCTTCCAGCAGACTAGACACTGTCTTGCTGCCTTTCACAGTTTTCTGGCTTCTTCTTCTGTGGAGTTTATCAGCAGTTTGCATCCAATATCATGTTGCATTATCGCCACCTACTGTACTAGATAGAGTACGGCCAGAGACAGGGAGGAACTTAAACAGTTTGCATTTCACATTTGTTAATTAAAGTATTTATGAAATTGCACGGTCATCTAACCCTATATACACTACATGACCAAAAGTATGTGAACACCTGCTCGTCGAACATCTCATTCCAAAATCATGGGCATTAATGGGGAGTTGGAAAGCCTTCCCACTCTCTGGGAATGTTTTCCACTAGATGTTGGAACATAGCTGTGGGGACTTCCTTCCATTCAGCCACAAGAGCATTAGTGAGGTCGGGCTGATGTTGGGCGATTAGGCCTGGCTCGCAGTCGGTGTTCCAATTCATACCAAAGGTTTTCGATGGAGTTGAGTTCAGGGCTCTGTGCAGGCCAGTCAAGTTCCTCCACAGCGATCTTAAAAAAAAAAAAAATCTGGATGGATCTTGCTTTGTGCATGGGGGCATTGTCGTGCTGAAACAGGAAAGGGCCTTCCCCAAACTGTTGCCACAAGGTTGGAAAAACAAAATTGTCTAGAATGTCATTGTATGCTGTAGTGTTAAGATTTCCGTTCACTGGAACTAAAGGGCCTAGCCCGAACCATGAAAAACAGCCCCAGACCATTATTCCTCCTCTACCAAATTTTACAGTTGGCACTATGCATTGGTGCAGGTAGCGTTCTCCGGGAATCCGCCAAACCCATATTAGTCCGTCGGACTGCCAAGATGGTGAAGCTTGATTTATAACTCAAGAGAACACGTTTCCACTTCTCCAGAGTCCAATGGGGACAAGCTTTACCTGACTCCAGCCGATGCTTGGCATTGCGCATGGTGATCTTAGGCTTGTGTGCGGCTGCTCGGCCATGGAATCCCATTTCAGTAAGCTCCCGACGAACAGTTATTGTGCTGACGTTGCTTCCAGAGGCAGTTTGGAACTCAGTAGTGAGTGTTGCAACCGTAAAGCACTCTGCAGTCTCGTTCTGTGAGCTTGTGTGGCCCGGTGGATGAGCCGTTGTTGCTCCTAGATGTTTCCACTTCCCAATAGCAGCACTTACAGTTGACCGAGGCAGCTCTAGCAGGGTAGAAATTTGATGAATTGACTTGTTGGAAAGGTGGCATCCTATGATGGTGCCACATTGAAATTCACTGAGATCATCAGTAAGGCCTGTCTACAGCCAATGTTTGTCTATGGAGATTGCATGGCTGTGTGCTCAATTGTATACACCTGTCAGCAACAGGTGTGGCTGAAATGGCAGAATCCACTAATTTGAAGGAGTATCCAGATACTTTTGTATATATAGTGTATTTGGTGGCGGTAATGCAATATAATATGGATGTCAAACGCCATTAAACCTCAATGAAGAAGAATATTCACGCCTCCAGTTGTCTGAAGACAACACTTTGGTTGTTTTAGTTGTCAGTGTCAACAAAGAACCAGCATCATAACACGGGTTTCTGAGGGCATCACAACCTTTGGTTTCACAATGATGGGTATAAATATTTATCTTTATTTATTTATGTTCCTGCCGAAGATCTAATCTCTTGCTGGGATGTGTTCAATATGGGCACACTAAAGCGAAACATTTTGCAATGGAAAATTTATATCTAGTTCAGGCATATCAACTTCCCCATTTCACATAAAAACATATTCTTCAACTACTGAACATGGCTATGGAAATGCAAACAGGCGTACACACAAATGCATGGCCCCTTTTAAAACGATATTAAAAGTGCCATCAGCAATCCTCGCATCATTTCAGTAGGCTCTGAATGGAACTGACTGTACAGGTGAAAGCCCCTTTGTTCACTTTTAAAGATGGAAATCTGCAGTAGGGGAAATAGTGCCCCTGTCCACCCCACAGATGTGGTTATTGTTTAAGTTTTATTGACAAAGCAGAGCTGGGGAGCGTTGCGCATCGTGGTATTGTTTTGGGGGCATTACATATGTTACTATTCTATCACTGGTGCAATGATGCCCAAAGGGAAAAATAACAGTGTTTGTCGTTTGCAAGTAACTTCTTTGTTGTTGGAATATCACAAACGGGCGTGGCAGTTTCATCAATAAGGATTCCAGCTTTAAGGAATAAGAACAGGTCTGATATGTGTCAACCCAATCATAGTCTTGCATTACCAAGTCTCGTTTTCACTGGCCTTTCGAACAAATGTAAACGGTATTTCTTGAGGGGAGGACAGCTCATAATAATGGCTGGAGTGGCGTCCTCCCTTCAGTAGCCTCCACTGGTATATACAGTATACTGTACATAGAATCGGAGTTGTCAACTGTGATTGAGATGTCTTGGAGTGGGCAGGCCTTCCCCGGGAGGAAGAGCAGCTCTCTCCTCGTCTTGTCAAGACTGAGCTTGAAGTGGTAGGTAGGCCAGAAACCCAGCTGAGATGCGTGTCACCACATGGGTGTCAGAGAGGAGGAGGGGAAAAAAAAAAAAAAAGAGTTGAGTGTCGTGCACATAGCAACAATAAGACACCATGTGAGCATATGCAACAGAGTTAAGAAGGTGCCGTAAGCTAACTCCACAGCTAGCTTGAAATGTCACCAATGGACATATCAAATTAGATCTTTTTCTATAGTTCAAACGGTTCGTACGTTGTCAAGGAGGATGGTCACGTGTGTTTGGGAGCAGAGGATCACTATTTCTAGCCCAGTATGTTACAGGGACAGTGGAGGAAGCTATACTGTAGACAGCACACTGACGTCTGGTTCACATACCTAACAGAATCAATTGACTTGGTGTACAGAGAGAACAGGAGAGGACCTAGTACAAAGCCCTGGGGGACAACAGTAGCACAACCTTGTAGTGAAGACACAGACCTTCTCCACAATCACTTGGTAGGAGCAACCTGCTAGGTAGGATGCAATGCAGTGTGCGCCGCCTGAGGATCTTGTGTTTTATGGTGTCGAATGCAGCAGATAGGTCTAGGCCACTATGACAACAAAACCATCAGCACCTGTCTGGTTACTAACAAACACACACACACACACACACACACACACACACACACACACACACACAGCAGTAAGGAGCTGCTGAGACTGCATGGCTCTTTGCTTTACTGACCAACCAGAAGACCCACAATGAGATGTTCAGAGTTGTCTTCCTGTGAAAATGCCAAACTGGCATTGTCTGTTTATGTAATAAAATGTATTTAATAGTAAAACATCCTTCCTGTTTTAAGATCTACTTTGTTTTTTATTTCACCTTTATAACTAGGCAAGTCAGTTAAGAACAAATTATTATTTACAATGACGGCCTAGGAACAGTGGGTTAGCTGCCTTGTTCGGCTCGGGGATTTACCTTGTCAGCTCGGGAATTCGATCTCGCAACCTTTCGGTTACTGGCCCAACACTAACTACTAGGCTACCTGCCGCCCCAATTGTTTGGTGACTTTGTATAAGAAAGGTTTTCTATAATGATTGGTACATTATATGTGCCTCAAATGTTTCCTGCCATCAAGCCCCATTCCAAAAGCCACCTAGCCTCTTCTATAGGTTTCTTTATACGGTATTTTGAACTTTATTAAAATATGTTATATGGCATGCTGACATTTTTTAAATAAAATATCATTTCGTAACAATGCGTAAATTGCAATGCATTAAATCCTTATCTCTATAATCTGTAAATAAAAGATAATTAGTAAAAATCCAAATAATGTCACAGATCTTCATTGTAAAGGGTTTAAACACTCTTTCCCATGCTTGTTCAATGAACCATAAACAATTAATGAGCATGCACCTGTGGAACGGTCGTTAAGACACTAACAGCTTACAGACGCTAGGCAATTAAGGGCACAGTTATGAAAACTAGAGGCCTTTCTACTGACTCTGAAAAACACCAAATGAAAGATGCCCAGTGTCCCTGCTCATCTGTGTGAACGTGCCTTAGGCATGCTACAAGGAGGCATGAGGACTGCAGATGTGGCCAGGTAAATAAATTGCAATGTCCATACTGTGAGATGCCTAAGACAGCGCTACAGGGAGACAGGACGGACAGCTGGCAGCTCGCAGTGACAGACCACGTGTAACAACACCTGCACAGGATCGGTACATCTGAACATCACACCTGCGGGACAGGTACAGGGTACAGGATGGCAACAACAACTGCCCGAGTTACACCAGGAAAGCACAATCCCTCCATCAGTGCTCAGACTGTCCGCAGTAGGCTGAGAGAGGCTGGACTTAGGGCTCGTAGGCCTGCTGTAAGGCAGGTTCTCACCAGACATCACCTTCAACAACGTCGCCTATGGGCACAAACCCACCGTCGCTGGACCAGACAGGACTGGCAAAAAGTGCTCTTCACTAACGAGTCGCGGTTTTGTCTCACCAGGGGTGATGGTCAGATTTGCGTTTATCGTCGAAGGAATGAGCGTTACACTGAGGCCTGTACTCTGGAACGGGATCGATTTGGAATTGGAGGGTCCGTCATGGTCTGGGGCGGTGTGTCACAGCATCATCGGACTGAGCTTGTTGTTATTGCAGGCAATCTCAACGCTGTGCGTTACAGGGAAGACATCCTCCTCCTTCATGTGGTACCCTTCCTGCAGGCTCATCCTGACATGACCCTCCAGTATGACAATGCCACCAGCCATACTGCTCGTTCTGTGCGTGATTTCCTGCAAGACAGGAATGTCAGTGTTCTGCCATGGCCAGCGAAGAGCCCGGATCGCAATCCCATTGAGCACGTCTGGGACCTGTTGGATCGGAGGGTGAGGGCTAGGGCCATTCCCCCCCAAAAATGTCCGGGAACTTGCAGGAGCCTTGGTGGAAGAGTTGGGTAACACCTCACAGCAAGAACTGGCTAATCTGGTGCACTCCATGAAGAGGAGATGCACTGCAGTACTTAGTGCAGCTGGTGGCCACACCAGATAATGACTTTTGAATTTGACCCCTCCTTTGTTCAGGGACACATTATTCCTTTCTGTTAGTCACGTGTCTGTGGAACTTGTTCAGTTTATGTCTCAGTTGTTGAATCTTATGTTCATACAAATATTTACGCATGTTAAGTTTGCTAGAAATAAATGCAGTCGACAGTGAGAGGACATTTTTTTTTTTTGCTGAGTTTACATGTATTCATCAAAAGGTGAACTGTGGTATACAAAGAGAAATATACTATACCAAGCAAACGTTATAGCTGGCTATTTTAGTATATAATTCTGCCAAAATAAATATTGTCAAAGTCTGTGAAGGACAATTAGAAAGAATTGTGGAGAAAATGTATGCCCTTTCATCAGTTTAATTTTTATACAAAAATACAAATTAAATGTACCGTATGCAATGTATTACATTTGTGCAATTCAAATGGTCATTGCTGGAAGGGATGCAGCTAATGTCAAAGTAACGTCAAAATGTGCACGTTACAGTGGCGTCAGGGAGAATTTTAGCAAACCCTATCCCATTTCCTAACCTCAACCTAATTCTCCTTACCTGGTATGTTAATTACCTAATCTGCTGCTGCCGTGTAAATTCTCCTAACATGCTTCGAAAGGTCACTTCTGACATTAGCTGCATCCCGTCTAGATAAAAACAATACAAATTGTACTTCTTGTGGACCCCTCCATAGACAGCTCGTTGGTCAAATGTGATTGGTCCATATGAACACTACACTTCAGGAAGAAGGAAATCAATAGCCAATGGGCATTGGCACAACCGGCAGGAGCAATCTTAACCCTTTCTATTAGAAACTCCATAAAGGTATACGGACATGAGGCGTATTTGCGAAGCACTGTAAAGCTATTTCCATATGGAATATAAATTCGGAATACAAGTATTTCTCCTGTTGTTTTGGAGATCGGCTTTAGATGCACTGGTGTCGGAGAATGACGGAGGGTGGTGAGTTTATTTCAGGCTAAGTTACGTCTTTGACCATCTATAAATTACGACTACTTCTATTCTTGTTTTTTTTTCCACTGATTTGAACTTTTAATCAATATCTAACTCTTACATTCATTCAATAATACTAGTATTCGTAGCCTAAAAAGCGTATTTTTCCCCTCGCATGCAGGTCGTCAAATTCAGAATACAGTTTGACTGATGAGGGTCCATGCAACATTGACATCTGGGACAAAGCTTCGTTATCACATCACCAGTTTATCCAACAGTACGTACTGTAGTCTACTTCATGTGTTCAGCCTGGGTGTGTTTGCAGTCTCTAAATCATTACACTGTGTGTTCTGCACCCATACATTGGAAACGCCTCTTTTCTATCAAGGTTTGCACCAGTATGTGTAACACACCTCGTTTTATTCCTAGATATGCCTACTCCAAACCAGTCATCCTTAAAGGTTTCTCTGACAATACGGTACATGTGAATCAAAAAAGCAATTACACAAATAAACTTGTCTCATAGGCCTTACTAACACACTTAATATCAGTCTAGCAATGGGCTCTGGTGAACGTAATTGTTTTGTTTTCAGAAATTCCAGTTCTTGTGCTCCAAGTCCAGCCTGCTGCAGCAGTATGGAGAGAGGATGGTGAGGCTCAGCACTGCCAACACATACTCTTACAGGAAAGGTACACACACACACACACACACACATAATGTAGTCATCCTAGAAGGTACTCAGTGTTCTCTATTTGTAGTACATTACTTTGCCTCTTCGTTATCATTTTGTGGATGTCCGGTTTGAGGAGTTTGTGGACTTGCTGCTGAGGCCTCAGTCTTTGGACACACTGGGCAGTGGTGAGTTTGGTGTCTGGAACACCTAACTGTCGTTGTACAGTACATGAGCTCAACAGGAAAACCATGATCCGTAAAATAATACAACATGCCATGTGATCACGCTGAAAAGTCAAAGCATTAACAGAAAGAATTTAAAGTTCACACAGCCAGACATTCTGTATCTCACCCGGTCTCTCTTTGACAGGCACTCTGTATTTCTTCGGGGACAACAACTTCACTGAGTGGCACTCTCTGTTTGAGAACTACAAGACACCACGCTACATGCTGCCTCACACCACGGGGGCCTACAGCTTCGGGATCGCAGGTCAGTGGATCTGTATGGCTCAGTTAGGACAGCTCCCACAGTTGTGTCAAGTTGGCTGGATGTCCTTTGAGTGGTGGACCATTCTTGATACACACTGGAAACGGTTGAGCGTGAAAAACCCAGCAGTGTTACAGCTCTTAACACAAACCGGTGCACCTGACACCTATTACCATACCCCATTCAAAGGCACTTAAATATCCTCTGAATGGCACACATACACAATCCAAGTCTCAATTGTCTCAAGGCTTAAAAATCCTTCTTTAACCTGTCACCTCCCCTTCATCTACACTGATTGAAGTGGATTTAACAAGTGACATCAATAAGGGATCATAGTTTTCACCTGGATTCACCTGGTCAGTTCGTCATGGAAAGAGCAGGTGTTCCTAATGTTTTGTACACTGTATAATATTAATATGTTGTGGATTATACTATACCAGGGTCAAGGGTTGGATATCAGAATCATGTCGTACAGCTGCAGTGGTGTTCAGGGTAGATTCAACGATATGGCGTTACCATCCGTAGCAGGGCGACTTGTACGGGACACAGAGTACGAAGCAAGAGGCTAAACTCCGATGCATTAACTGCCACCTGCAGGTTGGCAGAGAGCTGAACAAACCTCCATGCACACTGATGCATCTGTGAAGAGGACATCTTAATAGTGTGTGATACATACAGCCAGTTACTGTGGTGACTGTAAAGAACAGGCTGTCATCCTCTGTTGAAGCTTACCTCCTGTGCCTTTATCCACCCACCCAACCAGGCCCAGGAACAGGTGTACCCTTCCATTGGCATGGACCTGGCTACTCTGAGGTCATCTATGGCAGGAAGGTAAACAACACATTAACTGCCTATCAAATCATGGTCCACTTTATGCTTGATCATTTCTCCTAAGAATATCTTAAAATCAAGTCAATTTATTTAAAGTGCATTTCACATGAGTCACAACACACTTTACATCAATAAAACAACAATAGGACCTTGAAGAAAGAGGAATAATGGGGAAACGACAAACAAAATGAACATGTTTCAAATACAGCTGTCCCAGCGTCCCTAATGACACCTGGTTAATGTAAACATTGGTCCAGCACCAGTAGGTAGGCTGGTGTAAGCCTGAATCCAGGGTCAGCCCTGCCGGCTGTTAGCCTCAACATCTACACTACCTTGTTGTAATTGATGCTGTTAGCCTTAGCACGCTACACTACCTTGTTGTAATTGATGCACGTCTGTTAAACACAACAGTATGAGATACCTTTTAATTCTCCAACCACCACAGCGCTGGTTCCTGTAACCCCCGGACAATGCGCCCCATTTCCACCACCCTGTCCTGGGTCAGACACATACCCTTACCTGCCTGAAGAGGAGAAGCCCATAGAGTGCACCATCCGGCCAGGAGAGGTCAGAGAACTACCATTAAGGCTGTGTTCACAGGCAGCCCAATTCAGATCTCCTTCCTTCTACTAATTAGTCTTTTGACCAATCAGATCAGCTCTTTTTACAATAATTGGTCGAAAGATCCAAATTTGTCTGCCTGTGCCAACGCAGCCATAATAGATTAGACCGACTGGTTGAATATCGGAATACTTTAACTGTCACCCTTCCCTCCATCTACACAAGACACTAACATCAGCTAAAATAATGTTGTATGCATTTTCCAACATAGAATGGGATAACAATCAGGAGTCATCATTTGGAGGAATTTCAACCATGGGTCATTAACATGAGCTAAAATTACTTTTAAGGCATTTAACCATATAGGGATAGTAGGAGCCATATTTCTTTTTGAAATTTCAACTATGGAATATCATTTGAAACACTTAAAACAACCATGGGGATCACTACGTTTGAGGCAAACATTACTTTTGAGCCATTGTTTTCACTGAATTGGAATGATAGGCTGCATTCAGATTATTTCTTATGTATTTTTGCCTTACCAAGGCAAAGCAGGACGATAATATCAAGTATTAATAACTTGTCACTCCAATGTCACTGACTTTTTGTGTTGTTGCTGATAGGTGCTGTATTTCCCTGACCACTGGTGGCATGCCACGCTCAATTTGGACACCAGTGTCTTCATATCTACCTTCCTGGGCTGACCCCTGACCCTGCAACAGACAGTCATTGCCCCGTGACCAAAGCCCTTATAGAATACTTTCAACATGCATCATTCCTTTTTCCCCTCTGTGGTAATCACAGATTTCTTGCACAGTTCTCAATCCCCCCTCAGACAGCACAGATCACACAGTGGTTACTGATTAGTGAGGGGGAGCAGGAGGGACGCACTTTCAAAAGTATCATGTCAGCTGAAATGGCACCACACCACTCCTGTCAACCAAAAACTGCCCAAAAAGTTATCTAAAGCTGTATTTCCGCTCTGTCGTCATAACAACTATGTAGATCAGTGGTCCATCTGTTCAGAGACAAAGAAACAAAGCGGTCAAAGACTATTGGAACGTCTACTGACCAATAGGAGATGAGTGTGGCTTGTTCTGACTGTATTCCCTGGAAGTCACACACTGGTTTTCTAGCCTGTTTCCACTTCTGTGACTTTTCCCATCGGTTCCCTTGTACCGGGCCAACTAGGTCAAAAGCAGCTAATATGTTTCACATTTATTTAAAAAAAAATAAAGTACTTGAAAATAAGATGACCATTTGTATGTTGATTATCAATGTAAACACTGCAGCCTCTAAGTTGTAGCCTTTATTGGAACACTTGTAGACATAACAGCACAACAGTGAAATAAAGAACATTCAGTCCCACTGAGGCTCCAGAGAAACTTGACTGTTCCCACCCCTCTCTTAGGAGGAATCAGGGCCTAGGGGGAGAGGAGTATGTCCCCAACCCTACATGTACACATAATATTGATACACATGACAGACTAACACAACAGAACTGCATCCTCATATCCAGCAGAGGGTAGGAATATACAGGTTCATTTCACATTCAATCATTTTCAGTTGGTAACTCAAACAGGGTCGTATGGCTGAGAGGAATGTATGATTTCTGAAATGACAAGAGGAAACTGATTATCTGTTTGCAGCAGGGTTGAGGGGTCGAATTGAAAATGACCCTTTTTTTTTTTTTTATCAGGATATTTTAATTCATGAATTTGCATTCGAAAATCATTTGAAAAATGTCATCGACCCCAACCATGCTTCGCAGCCATTGGACTAAGGCTCAAAGAGTGGAATCATTAAAACAAGAGTGACCACGAGCAGTAAGTTATACTGAAGAGAAGACAGTCCTTCTCAAAGCCAGTCAGATGTCTGACTTCCATATTCTACTTCAAGCTCCACTTGAGGCACAGACAGGACACCGCCTGAAAACATTCAGTAACATGTAAACCAGAGAAAACACATTACCATTAAACACAGCCTTCAAAAACACACCTGTGACTCACAATTTTAAACAAATCTTTTCAAAGAAAATGTGGAATTGGGTTTAATTAATTGACTGGAATTGACCCCAACCCTGACCCCTACACACTTCCCCATTCATTAACGCTCAGCTCTGTATGAGCGCCAACAAAATGGTGGAAACTCAGCCAAAATTAGAGATGTCCTTGGTCAAAAAACAACCCTTTGCGCAAAGCCTTGAATGCTCTTCCCGGACCCTCCCATCATATTGATTACACATATTGCTTCCCTACATACTGCAAAACACTGAAGATGAGGGCATGGGTTTCTTTCTATAATTATACAATTCATGCTTATATAGTCTTTTCAGCCCTCCATGATGATATAGAGAAGTGCTGCATTGTGGTGGTAAGAAATCAGCTTGGGTTTAAAATTGGCCCATCACTCAAGGACTACATTGGACCATCTACAGGCCACTCAAGAGGACTACAATGGAGAGGAGAAAACATGGCGGTGCCTCAGACAGTCCTCTTCCCCATAGAAAAGAAGATTTAAAATAGAAGACAAGTTGTGGAGCATCACCACAAGTAGAGTACATTTAGCCCTGATTGGTCAATCGCTGCACTTGTAGACTCAAGGTCTAGGATGTGATTGGGCTGCTGGGTTTAGTGGTCTGCAATATGATTGGTTGTTTTGAGTGTAACGTTCAAGCGATTGGCCCAAGGTGTTGGGTACTATATTCTGATTGGGTCCTGTTGTTGGATGATGTGCTCTGATTCGGTGCAATGTTTGGTAGCGTGTCCTGATTGTTGGATCTGACTAGTATGAGCAGCTGAGAGACACAAAATAAATGGGGGGAAAAGGACAAGGATGGAAACAGAGAGAGAAAGAGAGATGTATAGATCAACAGGAGATTTAATGGCAGTCCTAGTATCAGTCTGTGGTGTAGTCTCAGTCCAAGTGAAGGTGTATCAGTCTGGTGTAGTCTCAGTCCTAGTGAAGGTGTGTCAGTCTGGTGTAGTCTCAGTCCTAGTGAAGGTGTGTCAGTCTGGTGTAGTCTCAGTCCTAGTGAAGGTGTGTCAGTCTGGTGTAGTCTCAGTCCTAGTGAAGTGGTGTCAGTATGGTGTAGTCTCAGTCCTAGTGAAGTGGTGTCAGTATGGTGTAGTCTCAGTCCTAGTGCAGTGGTGTCCGTCTGGTGTAGTCTCAGTCCTAGTGAAGGTGTGTCAGTCTGGTGTAGTCTCAGTCCTAGTGAAGTAGTCTCAGTCCTAGTGAAGTGGTGTCAGTCTGGTGTAGTCTCAGTCCTAGTGAAGTGGTGTCAGTCTGGTGTAGTCTCAGTCCTAGTGAAGTGGTGTCAGTCTGGTGTAGTCTCAGTCCTAGTGGTGTCAGTCTGGTGTAGACTCAGTCGTAGTGAAGATATGTCCGTCTGTGGTGTAGTCTCAGTCCTAGTGAAGGTGTGTCAGTCTGTGGTGTAGTCTCAGTCCTAGTGAAGGTGTGTCAGTCTGTGGTGTAGTCTCAGTCCTAGTGAAGGTGTATCAGTCTGGTGTAGTCTCAGTCCTAGTGAAGGTGTATCAGTCTGGTGTAGTCTCAGTCCTAGTGAAGGTGTGTCAGTCTGTGGCGTAGTCTCAGTCCTAGTGAAGATATGTCAGTCTGTGGTGTAGTCTCAGTCCTAGTGAAGTGGTGTCAGTCTGGTGTAGTCTCAGTCCTAGTGAAGGTGTATCAGTCTGTGGTGTAGTCTCAGTCGTAGTGAAGGTGTATCAGTCTGTGGTGTAGTCTCAGTCGTAGTGAAGGTATGTCCGTCGGTGGTGTAGTCTCAGTCCTAGTGAAGGTATGTCCGTCTGTGGTGTAGTCTCAGTCCTAGTGAAGGTGTATCAGTCTGGTGTAGTCTCAGTCCTACCTTCAGTATGTCCGTCTGTGGTGTAGTCTCAGTCCTAGTGAAGGTGTGTCAGTCTGGTGTAGTCTCAGTCCTAGTGAAGGTATGTCCGTCTGTGGTGTAGTCTCAGTCCTAGTGAAGGTGTGTCAGTCTGTGGTGTAGTCTCAGTCCTAGTGAAGGTATGTCCGTCTGTGGTGTAGTCTCAGTCCTAGTGAAGGTGTATCAGTCTGTGGTGTAGTCTCAGTCGTAGTGAAGGTGTATCAGTCTGTGGTGTAGACTCAGTCGTAGTGAAGGTGTGTCAGCCTGTGGTGTAGTCTCAGTCCTTGTGAAGGTGTGTCAGCCTGCGGTGTAGTCTCAGTCCTAGTGAAGGTGTATCAGTCTGGTGTAGTCTCAGTCCTAGTGAAGGTGTATCAGTCTGGTGTAGTCTCAGTCCTAGTGAAGGTGTATCAGTCTGGTGTAGTCTCAGTCCTAGTGAAGGTATGTCCGTCTGTGGTGTAGTCTCAGTCCTAGTGAAGGTATGTCCGTCTGTGGTGTAGTCTCAGTCCTAGTGAAGGTGTATCAGTCTGTGGTGTAGTCTCAGTCGTAGTGAAGGTGTATCAGTCTGTGGTGTAGACTCAGTCGTAGTGAAGGTGTATCAGTCTGTGGTGTAGACTCAGTCGTAGTGAAGATATGTCCGTCTGTGGTGTAGTCTCAGTTCTAGTGAAGGTGTGTCCGTCTGTGGTGTAGTCTCAGTCCTAGTGAAGGTGTGTCAGTCTGTGGTGTAGTCTCAGTCCTAGTGAAGGTGTGTCAGTCTGTGGTGTAGTCTCAGTCCTAGTGAAGGTGTATCAGTCTGGTGTAGTCTCAGTCCTAGTGAAGGTGTATCAGTCTGGTGTAGTCTCAGTCCTAGTGAAGGTATGTCAGTCTGTGGCATAGTCTCAGTCCTAGTGAAGATATGTCAGTCTGTGGTGTAGTCTCAGTCCTAGTGAAGTGGTGTCCGTCTGGTGTAGTCTCAGTCCTAGTGAAGTGGTGTCAGTCTGGTGTAGTCTCAGTCCTAGTGAAGGTGTATCAGTCTGTGGTGTAGTCTCAGTCGTAGTGAAGGTGTATCAGTCTGTGGTGTAGTCTCAGTCGTAGTGAAGGTATGTCCGTCGGTGGTGTAGTCTCAGTCCTAGTGAAGATGTGTCAGTCTGTGGTGTAGTCTCAGTCCTAGTGAAGGTGTATCAGTCTGGTGTAGTCTCAGTCCTAGTGAAGGTATGTCCGTCTGTGGTGTAGTCTCAGTCCTAGTGAAGGTGTGTCAGTCTGGTGTAGTCTCAGTCCTAGTGAAGGTATGTCTGTCTGTGGTGTAGTCTCAGTCCTAGTGAAGATGTGTCAGTCTGTGGTGTAGTCTCAGTCCTAGTGAAGGTGTATCAGTCTGGTGTAGTCTCAGTCCTAGTGAAGGTGTATCAGTCTGGTGTAGTCTCAGTCCTAGTGAAGGTATGTCCGTCTGTGGTGTAGTCTCAGTCCTAGTGAAGGTATGTCCGTCTGTGGTGTAGTCTCAGTCCTAGTGAAGGTATGTCCGTCTGTGGTGTAGTCTCAGTCCTAGTGAAGGTATGTCCGTCTGTGGTGTAGTCTCAGTCCTAGTGAAGGTGTGTCAGTCTGTGGTGTAGTCTCAGTCCTAGTGAAGGTATGTCCGTCTGTGGTGTAGTCTCAGTCCTAGTGAAGGTGTGTCAGTCTGTGGTGTAGTCTCAGTCCTAGTGAAGGTATGTCCGTCTGTGGTGTAGTCTCAGTCCTAGTGAAGGTATGTCCGTCTGTGGTGTAGTCTCAGTCCTAGTGAAGGTGTGTCAGTCTGTGGTGTAGTCTCAGTCCTAGTGAAGGTATGTCCGTCTGTGGTGTAGTCTCAGTCCTAGTGAAGGTGTGTCAGTCTGTGGTGTAGTCTCAGTCCTAGTGAAGGTATGTCCGTCTGTGGTGTAGTCTCAGTCCTAGTGAAGGTATGTCAGTCTGTGGTGTAGTCTCAGTCCTAGTGAAGGTATGTCAGTCTGTGGTGTAGTCTCAGTCCTAGTGAAGGTATGTCCGTCTGTGGTGTAGTCTCAGTCCTAGTGAAGGTATGTCAGTCTGTGGTGTGGCCTCAGCTTTAAAGTGCAGATCATACTTGTTTGGTTTGTTGTCGTCTTTTAATGTCAGGTTCTTCTTTTGGAATGATTCCTACTCTCCCTCTCTCCCTCCTTTGTTCAGTAGTCCTCCACCCATCCATTCTCCATGATGAAAGCATCGATGACCTCTTTCATGGCCAGATTAGGGATCAGCTGGTCTTGAGTCAGAGGGCTGCGTGTCACCGGGTCAAAATGGCCCACTCGCTGCAAACATAAGAACAAAGACAGTTGGGATCATATGGGTGACATAACACCTTAATACCAGGGCTGAAAGTACATTTCATTTCTTCCTGGTACAGGACCTCCTGACCAACAGAATGTATGGGCCTCATCAGAGAATTACACCCCTCCCGTCTTCTACGCTGCTGCTACTCTCTGTTACTATCTATGTATCGTCACTTTAATAACTCTACTACATGTACATATTACCTCAATTACCTCGACTAACCGGTACCCCCCCACATTGACTCTGTACTGGCACCCCCTGTATATAGCCCCACTATTGTTATTCACTGCTGCTCTTCAATTATTTGGTATTCTTATCTCTTACTTTTTTCTGGTATGTTCTTAAAACGGCATTGTTGGTTAAGGGCCTGAAAGTAAGCATTTCACTCTAAGGTCTACATCTGTTGTATTCGGCACGTGACATAACATTTGTTTTGAATCCCTATTAATTCAATAGCATCTCTCTGGGCCTAGTCGTAAAGATTTGTCATTTAACATGCATGACCGATCACTTCAAAAGGGCTGCTTTACTAATAGGCTACCAGCCTGCATTCATCCACTCACAGTCTATTTCAATTCCAGCCTCCAAGCAGTGGTGAATGGAAAGAAGCATCTGTTACATAAAACACCAGAAAGTCTGACATTGGGTGATTGTCATTAGGACAGAATTTATGCGTCCAATGCTGACCGCACTCATCTCTACTTTGGCAAAATGTCTGTTTTCGTCCAACCACATCGCATTTTGGAGCCGTTTTCATGTTTCATGTCTCTGACATGCGGTAATGATAGATAGTGGTGTAATAGCTTACATTTTTCTTGACATGATGTTTTAATTATTGTGATAGGGTCATGTTTTACCGGTACAACGTACCCCCACTATTTATTTTGCCGGGGCGCCGTACCGGACCATACCACCTTACTGTCACCCCTGCTTCATACTTCATAATATTGAACACAGAAATGATGTGGAACTATTCTTTTACATGGTCAGTGATTTATTTTTGAGTCTAAAGGAGTATTTTGGAGATTCAATTTGGAGTACTCCTGCCGATCCTTACCTAGTCTCTCTAGACATCAATTTGAAGTACTCCTGCCAATCCTTACCTAGTCTCTCTAGACATCCGGGTTGCCTCCCACAATTGTTCCAGTTTAATACATATGTACGTAACAGAACGTCAGTTTGGCATAGAAGAACTACTTCACTGCCTACGTCACTACCTGATCAGCTTGAATACAATAAATACTAAATAGTAGCTAGCAAGATGGAGATCACGGAGGTTATGTTTAATGAGTGCATTTTACATGTGGCTAGTTTGCATCAACTACTTTCACTAAAACCACAGCAAAGGTTTTGCCTTCAAACTCTGGTTTCAAATCATGACATTCTGGCATGTCTGCCTCTGCTTTGTTGGGTGAGTTGTCTGTCTGAAGAGGACCCAGCCCAGAATTTTTTTCTCCACCTCATCGAGGATGCCATAAGAGCCCATCTTTCAAACCTGACCCAGTCACTGCTGTTGCCAACGGTCAGGTTTGATGAGAGTAATCCTTACCTGTAGGTGCTCCTCGATGTCTTTGCGGTCGTAAGTGATCCCACTGGGTGTAATGCAGGGCTCCCTCATCAACTCAAAGCTGATCTTTCCACACAGGTAGTCTGGGATCTCCCTCTTCTGTTAAACAAACAGAGGTTATCACTAAATAGCCATGATAGAAGAGATGTATACTGTAGTTACATATTTTAGTGTCTTGTACATTCTGACCTGGTATTTGTTATTAATGAAGGGGTTAAGATTGTTTAAGGGTTTAGGAATAGAGAGTTGTTTCTAGTATGGCCAGAGTGATAGCCATCAAACACAAACCATTGATTATGTAAGGGCTAGTGCTGAGTTCCAAACCCCTAGCCCCTACTCCACAGCAGACTAGCCGCTCCTCTAGATCTGAGAGGATTGGACAGGTGGAAGCAATTTGGAATCATTTTCACCCAGCCAATCAGAAGACAAGATGAAACTTGTATTCATATCTCCTTATTACTCAGAGTGCAGAGTGCCAAGGGTGTAGGGGCTAGGGGACAGGGGTAAACAGAGCACGGGAGAATGTCAATTGCATTTCCTCTATTCCTCTCTTTCCTTTCCTCCTTCTCAAAACCCATTGGGTGGGAAGGTTAGAGGGGAGGAAGCTCTGACCTTCTCATCCAATGGGTTTTCGGACAGAGGCGAGGAAAGGAAGAATCAAGGAAATGCAACAGAGATTCTCCCCCTGATCCTGTATCCAGCAGGAGGCAGTAGAGCACTCACCTTCCTCTTCTCATCCAGCTGAGAGAAGAGCTCCTCCATGTCTGACAGGTGCTTGTCCTGTAGAGAAATGTGACACCTAAATCAAGATCACTTTATTCATCAATTGTACACAAGGTCCAACCAAAACGTTACTTCTGCTTTATCCCAACTCCTCCGAAAGACACACATACATGCAATAAGCTAGAGTTAGGCCAAACACGATTTAAACAGGTTTAAAACATGTTCTGTTGCAGAGGCATCATGGGCACGTGCCCATTCAGAGTTGTCCTATAAAAAACATTTTTTTTTTTATATATACACACATACTACTAGCCCCCTACCTCATAACTAGCTACCAAGAAGCCATTTCAGGCCATCAATCAAGTTAGAGTAGCTAGCTTGTCTGCTGGTAAGGTTGGTAGACTAGAAAAGCAATAACTAAATGTACTGAATAAGACTCACGTTCCTCTCAATCTTTTACCCAGATTTTAGCAGAGATGCAGAGAAGCAAATTTATACATTTTATTTTACCACCAGTCAGGAGGATACAGACAGCTCAAGAGTTATGCTTATCTTTGCAAAAAATATATAATTTGACATAGAATTAAGCACAAATGCTAAATTCTCCTAACCCCCCTCCAGACCACCCCCTGCCATTCTCACGTACTTTGTGCCCACTAAGAGTTTTTGGGAGCATAACACCCCTGTTCTGTTGCATATCCTTATGAGGGAAAAAAACAGATCTTGATTAGTAAGGTTGTGTTAACATGTCTTTGGTTTAGCTGATGAAAACCCTTTTGTTGTTTAACCATTTCTAGTAACCTAGGCTACGAGAGCATTCTAAACAGAATGTGGGTAAGTCCTTATTTCCCCATTGATATGTGTTTATACCCTGCATCTTTGGACGTTAGCTGGATGTTGGTACACTTGGTTCAGGACTCACGTGTTTGGAGTGGAACTTAGTGAGGTCGTGTCGGCTTCTGCATTCCTCCGACTTGGCATCTTGTTCCTCTCTGCTGTCATCCAGTTCCCTGAGGATAGGACCAGTCATCCAAATCACTCTGCTAACTTCCACCAATGAAGGCTTATCTTATTGCAATATAAATGGATGGTATGGATTACTTCAGTAACTTCCACCAATGAAGGCTTATCTTATTGCAATATAAATGGATAGTATGGATTACTTCAGTAACTTCCACCAATGAAGGCTTATCTTACTGCAATATAAATGGATAGTATGGATAGTAGGCCTATAAATGGATGGACTAACTGGTTTTACACACCAACCACAGTTGGGGGCATTTAAAAAAAATAAAAAAACTCTCCCGGGGTGACACCAAGCACACAGTTAATTAACAGTCATCTAGAGCATGGTGCTTGCAACATCAGGAGAGTGGGTTTGATTCCCGGGACCACCGGGCATGAAAAGTATATGCCTGCTTTGGTTGAAAGCGTCTGCCAAATGGTATATATTATTATTATTATATTAATGCCCCCAACTGTAAGAGACGTTGTACCAACAAGGCAGCATACCACCCTGCATCCCACTGTTGGCTTGCTTCTGAAGCTAAGCAGGGTTGGTCCTGGTCAGTCCCTGGATGGGAGACCAGATGCTGCTGGAAGTGGTGTTGGAGGGCCAGTAGGAGGTACTCTTTCCTCTGGTCTAAAAAATATCCTAATGCCCCAGGGCTGTGATTGGGGACATTGCCCTGTGTAGGGTGCGGTCTTTCGGATGGGACCTTAAATGGTGTGTCCTGACTCTGAGGTCATAAAAGATCCCATGGCACTTATCGTGAGAGTAGGGGTGTTAACCCCAGTGTCCTGGCTAAATTCCCAAGCTGTCCCTCATACCATCGTGGTCACCTAATCATCCCCAGTTTACAATTGGCTCATTCATCCCCCTCCTCTCCCCTGTAACTATTCCCCAGGTTGTTGCTGTAAATGAGCATGTGTTCTAAGTCAACTTACCTGGTAAAACAACAGTATCTTTTTTTTTTTTTTTTTTAAACGCAATGGTTTCCCACTGACTAATGGGAATTGACTGCGCAACACGTTTATGGGTGTTTCATTTCAACTTGAGTGTTGTGGAAAAACGAAATCAAAATGGCTATTCTCTGATTCACAAAGTGAATTCATGTTCTGTAAATCCCCCTCCCAACCCCTACAGTGTTCCCACCATGTGGCTGGAACAGATTCAGATGAGCCTGTATTGTCCTACTAGGGGGAAACCTTAGCACAGCTCACACATTATATACACAACAGTGGAGGCTGCAGAGGGGAGGACGGCTCATAATAATGGCTGGAACGGTATCAAACATGTGCTGGATACCATTCCAGCCATTAGACTCCACTCCAGCCATTATTGTGAGCCGTCCACTGATACACAACATATATGGAACACACAGCCGGAAACAAACTATTGGTGTGCACAGAAAGAATCTCTCACCTCTCTTTCTCTGCCAGGATGAGTTTGGTGAGATAGGCGTGCAGCTCGTTCTCCTGGTTAATGCGCTTCTCCTCGATGCTGTTCCAGCGCTTCTTCTTGGCTATCCGGAGGGCACTGGGAATGTCGTCGCCAAAGTTCAACCGTTGCTCTTTCGCCAGGTTATATGCTGAGGGCCAAATGAAGGACAACTATTATTATTAATAATATAATGGTGAAAATGAAGCTTTGCATTAGCTGGTAGAGCTGACTTAATCCAATGTCCTGTCAAGACTTAGGCAAGTAACTTAGAAATATATTTTGATGTGTGTATCTAGACTCCTGAATGGGAGTGTGTCCGGGATGGGTGCATCTCAGTAGTCTAGTAGCTTCCTCTCCTCCTCTCCATCTCAATAGTCTAGTAGCTTCCTCTCCTCATCTCCTCTCCAGCTCAATAATCTAGTAGCTTCCTCTCCTCATCTCCATAGTCTAGTAGCTTCCTCTCCTCATCTCCTCTCCAGCTCAATAGTCTAGTAGCTTCCTCTCCTCATCTAAATAGTCTTGTAGCTTCCTCTCCTCATCTCAATAGTCTTGTAGCTTCCTCTCCTCATCTCAATAGTCTAGTAGCTTCCTCTCCTCATCTCAATAGTCTAGTAGCTTCCTCTCCTCATCTCAATAGTCTAGTAGCTTCCTCTCCTCATCTCCATCTCAATAGTCTATAGCTTCCTCTCCATCTCAATAGTCTAGTAGCTTCATCTCCATCTCAATAGTCTATAGCTTCCTCTCCATCTCAATAGTCTATAGCTTCCTCTCCATCTCAATAGTCTATAGCTTCCTCTCCATCTCAATAATCTATAGCTTCCTCTCCATCTCAATAGTCTATAGCTTCCTCTCCATCTCATTAGTCTAGTAGCTTCCTCTCCTCATCTCCATCTCAATAGTTTATAGCTTCCTCTCCTCCATTTTAATAGTCTAGTAGCTACCTCTTAATGTCCTCTCCTTAATCTACACCGATCTGAAATCCAAAGACTGGTGAACACTACCTGGTAGATGTATATTGGGAATTTCTTTTGACACTTGTCTAGTTCTTTAAAATGAGTACAGATGAAGGAGAGAAGACAGGAGGCCTATGGGGCAGGGGGACTACGGGACAGGGATAGGAGGCCTATTTCGACTAGTGAGATGCACCTCTGTGTCTGTACCCTTGATTGCCACCTAGGTCCCCAGCCCACCTCTCTGCAGGTTGCCGATGGCTTCGTCGTAGTTTTCCATCTCCAGGTGACACTGACCCAGGAAGAAGAGGGCCTTGACTGACTGGGGGTCCAGCTCCAGCGCCTGCTTGCAGTCGGCCAGGGCCTTGTCGTGTTGCTGCAGCTTCACATGGCACAATGCCCGGTTGGTGTAGTACACAGACACTGAGGGGTTCCGCTTCTGGGGACAAACACATTATTCACTATTTCTATCCCCCTTTCTCATTCCTAAGTATGCCACGTTTGCACACGCACACACGCAATCTTCGCTACAAGCGACAGCTGACTTTCTATATCTCAGAGTGAGGTTACTCATCACGCAAAGTTACAATTTGTGGCACTACCTCAGTTCCACACACACTCCACACTCTCTCTTTCTTTATCTCTCTCCCCCTTCTCCCAACCCTTTGTCCTTACAATGGCTTTGCTGTAGCAGGCGGCCGACTCCTGGTACTTGCGGCTGAGGAAGAGGCGGTTGCCCTGCTCCTTCCACTCCTGCGCCGAGGCACTCTTCTCGGGGCTGCCCGCCATATTGTCTGCCGGCCCCGCTGTGGCGGCAGCCTCTCCGCTCTGCTTCCCTATCCTGTTACCCGTGTCTCAGGCCGGGCTGCGGCTGGCTGGGGGAAGAATGCACAAGTTCCAAGACATCAATAGTTTGGGTGGGGGAAGCAGATGGAGGAGTTTCATTTGAGGGGTGTTGCCGGTCTACAACTATAAAGTGATTGAGTGGTGTTATCAGTCTACAACTATAAACAGTGATTGAGGGGTGTTGCCGGTCTACTACTATAAACAGTGATTGAGGGGTGTTGCCGGTCTACTACTATAAACAGTGATTGAGGGGTGTTGCCGGTCTACTACTATAAACAGTGATTGAGGGGTGTTATCAGTCTACAACTATAAACAGTGATTGAGGGGTGTTGCCGGTCTACTACTATAAACAGTGATTGAGGGGTGTTGCCGGTCTACTACTATAAACAGTGATTGAGGGGTGTTGCCGGTCTACTACTATAAACAGTGATTGAGGGGTGTTGCCGGTCTACTACTATAAACAGTGATTGAGGGGTGTTGCCGGTCTACTACTATAAACAGTGATTGAGGGGTGTTGCCGGTCTACTACTATAAACAGTGATTGAGGGATGTTGCCGGTCTACTACTATAAACAGTGATTGAGGGGTGTTGCCGGTCTACTACTATAAACAGTGATTAAGGGATGTTGCCGGTCTACTACTATAAACAGTGATTAAGGGATGTTGCCGGTCTACAACTATAAACAGTGATTGAGTGGTGTTGCTAGTCTACTACTACAAACAGTGACTGAGGGGTGTTGCCGGTCCACTCTACTATAAACAGTGACTGAGGGGTGTTGCCGGCCTACTAATATAAACAGTGACTGAGGTGTGTTGCTGGTCTACTCTCCTGTAAACAGTGTTTCCCAACCTGTAGCTAATTTGTAGTTAACTAGCACAATGTTTGGATAAAACAACAGGGGCTAGCTTGCTACATCGTTTGATTTGACAGTTGCACTGAAGTAAAGATACAGGAAAAATAGTCAACTCTAGCTAACTGGCAAGCTTCCAAATAGCTGCAAGCATAACGCTAGCTAGCATGTTACCGTTTCAATGTCCTCCCCTCAGGTGTCAAGCGGCCTCTCCGACTTCGCTCTTGTCCTGGTTTTGGCCTCCTCCCACACAGCTCGTCTGTCTACCTCTTCCAACGCAGACAGTTGAATATTTTTGGAATATAGCTAGCTAGCGAACTGCCTGACGATAACGAAAAGCACAGCTATCCAAACATGTGTATAATCAATTGCTATTATTTGACATAGTGTAGTCTGTAGTATTATTTTAGCTGGAGGATACGCTAGTGCGTAGCCAGCTAACTAGCTAATGTTTTGATACATTTCTGGTAGTCATCGATGTTGACGCATTTGTAAACGGAAGTGTTTTCCGTTAAAATTGCGTCATCAACTCGCGCCTCATTGTTTTGGAAAGCAAGCATGGCTGGTAGTGTAACTGGCGTAGCTGTGCCTAAACATTCTTTATCAAAACTACAATCTTTAAATGGACTTTTTGCCATTTATAAAAAGGAAGGACCTACGTCTGCTGATGTTTTAAACTCATTAAAAGAGGCACTCCTTAAAGAGGCCGGTGTGAAAGATCCTAATCCCAGAAAAAGGAAGAAGCAAGCTCTGAAAATGGGGCATGGCGGGACTCTGGACAGCGCAGCCTCTGGTGTGCTCGTTATTGGGATTGGAAATGGAACAAAGATGCTTAGTACTATGCTTGCTGGTTCAAAGAAATACATGGCTGTTGGAGAGTTGGGAAAAGCAACAGACACCCTTGACGCCACAGGAAATGTGGTTCATGAGAAGCTCTATGATCACATTACCAGGGAAGCCTTTGAGGAGAAGTTGAAGCAGTTCACTGGGGACATCATGCAGGTTCCTCCACTGTACTCTGCACTGAAGAAGGATGGAAAGCGTCTGTCTGTCCTGCTGAAGCAAGGCCACGAGGTGGAAGCCAAACCTGCACGGCCGGTCACAGTGTATAACCTGTCTCTGCAGGACTTCACTCCCCCCCTCTTCACTCTTGATGTTGAATGCGGTGGTGGATTTTATATCAGAAGCTTGGTGGATGACCTGGGAAAAGCGCTCTCATCGTGTGCCCACGTGAGGAAGCTGATCCGGACCAAACAGGGTCAGTTTACCCTTGACGACCACACACTGCAGGAGGAACACTGGACACTGCAGCACATCGTTCAGTCCATGCAGCCCTGTCCCGGGTCAAAGGTCACTGAGGAGGATGGCACAAAACCAAGCCCAAACCTGGGGGTTAAACGGGCCCTGAACACCCAGGTGAAGGGGGATAAGAATGGCAAAGATGAAAAGGGGGAGTTATAACCCCCCCTCAAAGTCACAATGTCCCCTCTATATGAGAGCTTAAGGCGGCGTTTTGGTTCTCTGCCCCTCCCCGGAGGTGTGCACTTGTTCACTCCCTCTCATGCATGTAAAAGCATTGGTTTGGTGCAAGCATGGCTGGTGGGAGTTTACAACATATTCCTCATGCCGGTCGATTCTTTGGCGGAAGCCAGTTGAACCAGTCCCTGCACTGTTACATGTATAATTTTTGTTGATGTGTGTATTACTAGAATATGATATCGTCATTGGAATTGACCGAAGACAATTTTAATGGTTTTTGCTTTTTTATAGATTAAATCATTAATTTAGCATTTTTAAATATTGGTTTTATTTTGTTGAATTGTACTGTCTATTTTGTCATGTATTTTGAGGTTTTGTTTTGAATATTGTTTCTATCAAAGATCTCTACACCATCTAGTGTTGGCACAAGATAAGACATGGAAGCAACTTGAAATGTAACTCCCATACCTTTCTAATTGACAGCAGTGCATGTCAGAATTAATAAACAACAAAAGTCTCCACTTATTTTTGTTGTTAGTTTTTTGCAGATGTTTTGTTGTAAACACAGAGATGGTGTTTCTCGTATTTAGGTCATTATAACCTAGGCATGTTTGGTTTTCTTAGTATGTTCATTGGGCCCCCAAGAAGCCTTGCACATATGAAGTTGCTAGAGAGCACATTCAAATCCTCAATAAGACATTGGTTAAGTTCAATCCACTGTACATTTATTTGAGGATACTACACTGAACAAAAATAAAAACGTAAAGTGCTGGTCCCATGTTTTATGAGCTGAAATAAAAGATCACAGACATTTTCCAGGCACAAAAGGCTTATTTCAATCCAATTTTGTACACACATTTGTTTACATCCCTGTTAGTGAGCATTTCTCCTTTGCCAAGATAATCCATCCACCTGACAGGTGTGGCATATCAAGAAGCTGATTAAACAGCATGATCATTACACAGGTGCACCTTGTGCTGGGGACAATAAAAGGCCACTAAAATGTGCAGTTTTGTCACACAACACAATGCCACAGAATACTTAAGTTTTGAGGGAGCGTGCAATTGACATGCTGACTGCAGGAATGTCCACCAGAGCTGTTGCCAGAGAATTTAATGTTAATTTCTCTACCATAAGCTGCCTCCAACGTCGTTTTAGAGAATTTGGCAGTATGTCCAACCGGCCTCACAACCGCAGACCACGTGTAACCACGCCAGACAAGGACCTCCACATCCGGCTTCTTCACCTGCGGGCTCATCTGAGACCAGCCACCCGGACGGCTGATGAAACTGGGTTTGCACAACTGAAATTCTTTTGCACAAACTGTCAGAAAGCGTCTCAGGGAAGCTCATCTGCGTGCTCGTCTTCCTCACCAGGGTCATGACCTGACTTCAGTTTGACGTCGTGACCGACTTCAGTGGGCAAATGTTCACCTTCGATTGCAACTGGCGTGCTGGAGAAGGGTGCTCTTCAAGGATGAATCCCGTTTTCAACTGTACTGGGCAGATGGCAGACAGTGTGTATGGTGACGTTTGGGGCGAGCAGGCTGCTTATGTCACTGTTGTGAACAGAGTGCTCCATGGTGGCGGTGGGGTTATGGTATGGGCAGACAAACTACGGACAATGAACACAATTGCATTTTATCTATGGAAATTTGAATGCACAGAGACACCATGATGAGATCCTGAGGCCCATTGTAATGCCATTCATCCGCCGCCATCACCTCATGTTTCAGCATGATAATGCAGGGCCCCATGTCACAAGGATTTGTACACAATTCCTGGAAGCTGAAAATGTCCTAGTTTTTCCATGGCTTACATACTCACCAGAAATGTCACCCATTGAGCATGTTTGGGATGCCCTGGGTCGACAAGTATGACAGCGTCTTCCAGTTCCCGCCAATATCCAGCAATTTCGCACAGCCATTGAAGAGGAGAGGCGGCAATGAGTGGGAACATGGACGAAAATGCACTTGCTGAAATGAGACTCATTCTCCACATGGATTTAATAAATAGTTGCATTTTTAAATACACTGAGCAAAAATATAAATGCAAAATGCAACAATTTAAAAGATTTTACTGAGTTACAGTTCATATAAGGAAATCAGACAATTGAAATAAATTAATTAGGCTCTAATCAATGGACTTTACATGAATGGGAAGACTGATATGCGTCTGTTGGTCACAGATAGCTTAAATAAAAAGTAGGGGTGTGGATCAGTTAATCAGTCAGTATCTGGTGTGACCACCATTTGCCTCATGCAGCGTAACACATCTCATTTGCGTAGAGTTGATCAAGCTGTTGATTGTCGCCTGTGGAATGCAACTATTTATTAAATCCATGTGGAGAAGGAGTCTCATTTCAGAAAGTGCATTTTCATCCATGTTCCAACTAATTGCCGCCTCTCCTTGATCACCTTTGACCTTTTTCAAAAGGAGGTGAGAGAGGACACAGGAGTTGAGCAAATCCAATTGAGAAAAGACTAGTGTTCCAGCTACATGGCAGAAGTCACATGATGATACACCTCCAGGGGTAAACCCAATCTCTCCTTGAATTAAACACAAAACCTGTTATAAGTGAGAAGTAGGTCAATTCAGTTGGTCATTAGTTAAATTCTATTCTCCAAAAGGAAGTGGACCTATTATTAGTTTTCATTCTGACATGTACTACTGTCAGTTAGAAAAGTCTTGAGTTACACATTTCAAGTTTCTTCCATGTCTTACCTTGCAGTGGCGGTTCTAGACCATTTCAACTGGGGGGGGCCAAGCTGGGGCCAGTTGTACTGTTAGATGGGCCAGTTACATTAGACGTTATTGTTGTCATATCGCTTTCTTCACTGCATTGCAGGCATTAGCAGGCAAAAGACCATGTTCATAATCATTAGTGTTCCGCGTTGCCACTATCTGATAACGGATGTAAAAAAAAAGAACGATAGCAAAAATGAGTTATGTAACAATTATTTCATACTCCACATTTAGGGGGGTCACAAGGGGGTCCAAAATTGTTGTCACACTGCCCCCCCCCCCCCCCCCCCCCAGAACCGCCCCTGTTACCTGGTACTAACATTACATGGTGTAGAGGCCTTCAAAAGTAAACCTCAAAATGCATGAATACAATTAGATATCACAATTCAACAACATTTTAAAATACAAAATCTATTACTTCATTTAGAAACTTAGTAAAAAAAAAGAAATTAATTTAACATTCAATTCTTTAGTCTTCAGTCAATTCCAATGACATGTGGTAATGGTGGGATACAGGTTGCTATATAATATCATGTTCTAGTAATATACACATCCATAAATGATGCCTGTAGCAGGGCAGGGACTGGCTCCAACTGGCTTTGTAATAAAGAGGAGGATGGGTTCAACAGCAAGGTAGAAGAGGAGGATGGGTTCAACAGCAAGGTAGGAGAGGAGGATGGGTTCAACAGCAAGGTAGAAGAGGAGGATGGGTTCAACAGCAAGGTAGGAGAGGAGGATGGGTTCAACAGCAAGGTAGAGAGGAGGATGGGTTCAACAGCAAGGTAGAGAGGAGGATGGGTTCAACAGCAAGGTAGAGAGGAGGATGGGTTCAACAGCAAGGTAGAGAGGAGGATGGGTTCAACAGCAAGGTGGAGAGGAGGATGGGTTCAACAGCAAGGTAGGAGAGGAGGATGGGTTCAACAGCAAGGTAGGAGAGGAGGATGGGTTCAACAGCAAGGTAGAGGGGAGGATGGGTTCAACAGCAAGGTAGAGAGGAGGATGGGTTCAACAGCAAGGTGGAGAGGAGGATGGGTTCAACAGCAAGGTAGGAGAGGAGGATGGGTTCAACAGCAAGGTAGCAGAGGAGGATGGGTTCAACAGCAAGGTAGGAGAGGAGGATGGGTTCAACAGCAAGGTAGAGAGGAGGATGGGTTCAACAGCAAGGTAGAGAGGAGGATGGGTTCAACAGCAAGGTAGAGAGGAGGATGGGTTCAACAGCAAGGTAGAGAGGAGGATGGGTTCAACAGCAAGGTGGAGAGGAGGATGGGTTCAACAGCAAGGTAGAGAGGAGGATGGGTTCAACAGCAAGGTGGAGAGGAGGATGGGTTCAACAGCAAGGTAGGAGAGGAGGATGGGTTCAACAGCAAGGTAGGAGAGGAGGATGGGTTCAACAGCAAGGTAGGAGAGGAGGATGGGTTCAACAGCAAGGTAGAGAGGAGGATGGGTTCAACAGCAAGGTAGAAGAGGAGGATGGGTTCAACAGCAAGGTATGAGAGGAGGATGGGTTCAACAGCAAGGTAGAGAGGAGGATGGGTTCAACAGCAAGGTAGAGAGGAGGATGGGTTCAACAGCAAGGTAGAGAGGAAGATGGCTTCAACAGCAAGGTGGAGAGGAGGATGGGTTCAACAGCAAGGTAGAGAGGAGGATGGCTTCAACAGCAAGGTAGAGAGGAGGATGGGTTCAACAGCAAGGTAGGAGAGGAGGATGGGTTCAACAGCAAGGTAGAGAGGAGGATGGGTTCAACAGCAAGGTAGAGAGGAGGATGGGTTCAACAGCAAGGTAGGAGAAGGGAGGTGTATTACGAGGTTTGGCCGTTGAATAAATTCATACAACAATTACATGAATTGGTTGATTTTATTTGCCAGTTAAAAGACCACACACACACAGTACACACATTAAGAAACGTGACAGGGATATCACAAAAAAGTAAGACTTAATTCCATTGTCGTCCCTAATGTGCATGGTGCAAAAACATTACATTACACAGATAGACACATTACATAAAGTGCCTTCAGAAAGTACTCACACCAGTTTACCTTTTCCACATTTTGCTGTGTTACAGCCTGAATTTAAAATTGTGTTACAGCCTGATTAAATTGAGATTTTGTGTCGCTGATCTACACACAACACTCTGTAATGTCAAAGTGAAATTTAGTTTAGACATTTTGACAAATTAATTCAAAATGAAATGCCTTGAGTCAATAAGTATTCAACCCCTTTTTTTATAGAGCCTAAATAAGTTCAGGAGTAAAAATGTGCTTAACAAATCACAAAACGTTGCAAGGACTCATTCAGTGTTCAATAATAGTGGATAACATGATTGTTTTATGACTACCCCATACATATAATTGTATGTAAGGTTCGTCAATCGAGTAGTGAATTTCAAGCACAGATTCAACCACAAAGACCAGGGAGGTTTTTTCAATGCCTTGCAATGAAGGGCACAGATTGGTAGATGTGTACATTTGTTTTGTTTAAAGCAGAATATCCCTTTGAGCATGGTGAAGTTATTAATTAGGCTTTGGATGGTGTATAAATACACCCAGTCACTACAAAGATACAGGCGTCCTTCCTAACTCAGTTGCCGGAGAGGAAGGAAACTGCTCAGGGATTTCACCATGAGGTGATTTTAAAACAATTAGATTTTAATGGTTGTGATATGAGAACTGAGGATGGATCAACAACATTGTAGTTACTCCACAATAGTAACCTAAATGACAGAGTGAAAAGGAAGCCTGTACGGAGAAAAAAAATATTCCAAAACATGCATCCAGTTTACAACAAGGCACTTCTACATCTACATTGCTTGCTGTTTGGGGTTTTAGGCTGGGTTTCTGTATAGCACTTTGTGACATCAGATGATGTAAAAAGGGCTTTATAAAGTTGATTGATTGAAGTAATACTGCAAAAAAATGTGGCAAAGAATTGAACTTCTTGTCCTGAATACAAAGCGGTGTTTGGGGAAAATCCAACACAACACTGAGTACCACTTTCCATATTTTCAAGCATGGTAGTGGCTGCATCATGTTATGGGTATGCTTGTCATCGGCAAGGACTAGTGAATTGTTTTTAGGATGAAAATAAATAGAATACAGCTAAGCACAGGCAAACTCCTAGAGAAAAACCTTGTTCAGTCTGCTTTCCAAAAGATAATGGGAGACAAATTCACCTTTCAGCATGACAATAACCTAAAACACAAGGACAAATCTACACTGAAGTTGCTTACCAAGATGACATTAAATGTTCCTGAGTGTCCTAGTTACAGTTTTGACTTAAATCGGCATGAAAATCTGAGGGAAGACTTGAAAATGGCTGTCTAGAAATGATCAACAACCAACTTGACAGAGCTTGCAGAATTTTTTAAATAATAATTGGTCTATATTGTACAATCCAGGTGTGCAAAGCTCTTAGACTTACCCAAAGACTCACAGCTGTAATCGCTGCTAAAGGTGATTCTAACACGTATTGACGCAGTGAATATCTCTTATTTTTTTATTTCACCTTTATTTAACCAGGTAGGCAAGTTGAGAACAAGTTCTCATTTACAATTGCGACCTTGCCAAGATAAAGCAAAGCAGTTTGACACATACAACAACAGAGTTACACATGGAATAAAACAAACATACAGTCAATAATACAGTAGAAAAATTAGTCTATATACAATGTGAGCAAATGAGGTGAGATAAGGGAGGTAAAGGCAAAAAGGCCATGGTGTCAGAGTAAATACAATATAGCAAGTAAAACACTGGAATGGTAGATTTGCAGTGGAAGAAAGTGCAAAGTAGAAATAGAAATAATGGGGCGCAAAGGAGCAAAATAAATCAATTAAAAATACAGTAGGGGAAGGGGTAGTTGTTTGGGCAAAATTATAGATGGGCTATGTACAGGTGTAGTAATCTGTGAGCTGCTCTGACAGCTGGTGCTTAAAGCTAGTGAGGGAGATAAGTGCTTCCAGTTTTAGAGATTTTTGTAGTTCGTTCCAGTCATTGGCAGCAGAGAACTGGAAGGAGAGGCGGCCGAAGGAGGAATTGGCTTTGGGGGTGACCAGAGATTTAATCAATCAAGATAGTGTTTTATTTTTCATTCGTAATAAATGTTAGAATTTTTCTACCACTGACATATTTTTATTTTTGTAAATCGTTGACAATTAAATCCATTTTAATCCCACTTTGTAACACAAAAAAATGTGGAAAAAGTCAATGGGTGTGAATACTTTCTGAAGGCACAGTCATGAAAAAGTTGTTCTATCATTAGCCAGCTTCTGACATTCTTTTAAAATGACGTTATTATGGCTATACAGTATATATCACATTATTGTACATTCTTTATTCAGAGAAATAAAGGAGAGATACAACATAACAGTATTGTAAACCCACGGGCCATTCTGTACTCAAGTATACTTCATTACCTTAAAACCTAAGTGTGACCACAAACTTTTCTAAAACCCCTGTCCCACCCATTGGGACATTTACTTTCTGAAAGACAATGCTTAGATGTAGTCTACTCTATTTGAGAGAAATGGCTGCAGCTGGGGATTGAAGTCTAAGCCCAAGATAAAGGGGCTCAGTGAATGTGGTGTGGAATGCGTACAGGTGGGTCCGTTTGTCAGACTCAGAGATGTTGTAGAAGGACAGGATGCCGGCTGGCCAGTCCAGAAACACCCCTATTCTATAGGACTCATTTGATTTGATTTCAGGGAGCCGTAAGTTGTGAATACATTTTTTATGCTTGGCATGAAACTTATCCTTTGAGGCGTACAAAGTCCAAGAAACAGCATTCCGTCCTAGCATTACATTGTCACCGGCTCCTTTCCGCTCTAATTGCTTGTAGGTCATGCCTATATGTACGTCGTGTAGACACTCAACCTCCAGGTAATGACGCCCGCAGAGGCCCTCCTTGCACAGCACCTGGTTGCATTCATCAAACCTCTCTTGGGTGATGGGATAGTGCTGCTCCTTCCTCTGGCGCGTCACCTTCCTGTTCCCCTCAGACAGGGACAGGAAATCATTTACTGTGCTGGGGTCTAGTGTGACCTCACTGGCATCTGTAATTTGTAGATTAGAAGTTTCAGTTACTTGCTACACAAGCTTTGCGGTTACACTTGACACTATTATAAATTGGCACATGGTCCTCCTGTACGTATGTCAAATATTCTACATAGACCACTGTGAATCACTGTGTTCATAAAGGTGAGAATGATAAATGGACATTTACTCACATTTCTGCAGACCTGGTTTATTCCTGCTCTCTCCTCCGTGGTCCATGCTGAAAAACACACAAAATAAAGAGGTATTAATGAAAGCCTAGAAATGCTCATACTACTCAGGGGATGCAGTATAATAACACTAGCATGTAACAGGGCTCATATCTAGAAGGTTGAATTAGTTTAATTAAATAGTTTAATTGTTAAAGTTCTAATCTCTCAATGTTTAGCTCTACTCATTAATATTTTATTCAGAGACACGTTTGTCTTTTTACTCAATCTAACTCACTTCAGCTGAAGCGGGAAATCCAATTCAACGGTTCTGAGGGGATTGTAGCTCAGATCCAGCTCTTTCATCTGGAAGGATTCTGACCTCAAAGCTATGGCCAGGACAGACACATTCTCAGGCAATGTGATCAAACAGCCAGATAGCCTGTAAATGAGAATAGGAAAAATAATTATGGAAAACATACAAATTTGTTTCACCATTAAAACTAGAAACATTGAACTTTGAAGAACCATCTATATCCATAGGTCAGCACAGTGATCAGCACAGATGAACCTCTTCAAATGTGTATTTGTCTTATTTGGTACTGATGTACATACCTCAGTGCTTGCAGCTTGCAACGCTTGTGGAGGGCAAAAGCAAGCAACTCTGCCCCCGGGTCCCCAAGGTCATTGCTGCTGAGGTCCAAGTTCAGAAGTTTTGAGGTGGGACAAGTCAGCACTTCACAGATTGCCTTGACACCGTCAACTCCCACATGATTGTGGCGTAGATTCAGGGTTTCCACCTTGCAGTTGGGGTTCCGCAGCCCACAGCAGAGGCGGATCACCCCTTCATCGCCCAGGTTGTTGTGTCCCAGGTCCAAGACTGTCAGATGGGAATTCTCAGACTGAAGAACCGAGGCTACAGTTTCACACTCCAGTGCTGTGATGTCACAAAAGTTGAGTCTGTGAAAAAGATTGAGTTCATAATTGCCATTCAACTTTTCAATTTATATTGTATGTGAAAAAAAAATGATTTACTTGTGCGATATAAACATGCTACACAAATAGTGAGTGATACTTACAACGCTCCAGTGCAAGACACCAAAGCAGGAGCCAGTCTGCGAAAAGCTTCCTCAGAAGTTTTGTTATTCCTGAAGTCAAACTCTTCAGGCTTCTCTGACATAATGAACATATATGCCAGGAGAGAACACTGAAATGGAGTTGGCTGTGTGTCTGAAGGCGAGACTTGGTTGTTGTCATTCTGTAGAATGGTGTGGTCTTTCAGCTGAAGCAGACAGTGGATCAAGTTGATGCATCTCTCTGGAGAGAGGTCCTTCCTTTTCAACATCTTGATATAGCCAATTAACTTTTTGTTGCATTCTGAACTGCTGGTTGTTTTTCCCAGAATGTCTTGAAGGAGGCTGGAGTCGTGAGAGATCCCGAAAAGGAAGCGTGTGAAAAGGTCCAGGTGTCCATTTTTACTATCTAATGCACTGTCCAGAGCATCTTTGAGAAAATCTAACAAAGTGCCACCTTTCCTCTTTTTGATTAAGGCTTTCACTGAGTCAGTCCTGCCATTTTCAAATTCATGAAATGCATACAGAGCAGCAAAGAACTCCTGAACACTCAAGTGTACAAAACAATAAACTTTCGTGAGATCCAGTCCATTATCTAATTCTACAAGTTCTGTACACAGGCCAGGGCATGTAGCAGCTTCCATGACACTAACACCACAGTTTGCCAAGTCCTGTTCTGTAAAGAGCACATTTTGACTTGCCAGGTTCTCATATGCTAGCTTTCCTAATTTCAAAATCATGTCTTTGTTTGACATCAAAGGATGTTGTTTCCCCTGTGTTGGTCCATGCTTCTCGAAACTAATTCTTGTTTGGATCTTAATGTAATGCATGTACATGTCAGAGAGGGTTGTAGGCAAAGATCGAGGCTTTGGCCCGCTCTTGTTGTCTTTACTCAGTATATTCTGAAGCACAGTTACTGCCATCCAGCAGAACACCGGTACATGGCACATGATGTACAGGCTCCGTGTCGCTTTTATGTCTGAGATGGCCATCTCTGGATCTCTGATGTGTTTCCTGAAGTACTCGTCCTTTTGAGCATCATTGAACCCTCTGATCTCTGTAACTCGATGACAATACTCTCTAGGGATCTGATTGGCCGCTACTGGACGGGAGGTTATCCAGAGGAGAGCCCCAGGGAGAAGACGGCCAGTGATGAGGTTTGTAAGCAAAACGTCCAGTGAAGCAGACTCAGACACATCAGATATCAGCCCGTTATCAATTTCATCAAACTCTAGTGACAGCTGGCTCTCATCCAGGCCGTCAAGGATGAACAAAATCTTATGTTCATCATAAATCTTCCTAACGTTTACATCTTCAAGTTCAGGGTAGAAGATCTGAAGAAGTCCATGCAGACTGCACGGGCGTTTTATCAAATTCAGCTTCCGGAAAGGTAGGAGGAATAGAAAATCTAGATCTTGATTCTCTTTTCCAACTGCCCAGTCCAAGTTGAGCTTCTGAGCTGCCACAGTCTTCCCAATGCCAGCGATTCCCTTTGTCATCACACATCTGATAGTTTCGTCTTCGGCAGGCTTGAAGATATCTTGGCATTTTATGACGGAGGCCTCAGAGAAGTCTTTGAGGTGTGCCGTCTCAGCCTGCCACACCTCGTGTTCCTTATTGATGCTGGTAGAATCACAGGTCACAATGTACAACTCTGTGTAGACCTTGTTAAGGACTGATGTGCTTTGGGTTTCAATACCCTCTTGTATGCTTTCAGACTTCATCTTCTGGCAAAATTTGATCTTGTCTCTGATGCGAAGGATGTCTTCAAAAAGAGCAACAAAACAACAAATGTGTTATTTTGGGTGAAATTAGTCTGTTTTTCTGCTCTGGGATAACAACTGAATTTGACTTACTCCGTTTCTCCTTGTTCTGGTCATACACTGGCATCTACAGGAATTAACAAAACAGACATTTAGATTTCAAATACAGTGTTTCAATAACATATAGAGTTAATGCTGGCAACAGTCCATAATCTTATAAAGATTGTCTACAAGAATTCCCATTCATTACCTGCTGGTCAATCATATCCCCTCCAGTGTACACATGGCCTAGAGAGAAAATACATTTCATAAACATCACAATAAACTAGGCTAGAAGAGCACCTTACAAAGATGCATACAATTTATAAAACAGTGATCCACCCATGTTTTGCCCCAAAAGTCCTGACACCTTCTCTCACCATAAATATTTGTGGTACAATTTAAATTCAAGTCCTTTCCAACTGAACACCCAGTTAGCATTGGTGCATAAATGTTGCTTCCATTAGTTGCTGTGTTTGTACACCGAGCGCCACTTGGCATTGCATCAAGTGGTCCTCCAGCGTGGTTGGTCTTAGAGGTGTCACATCCATCAAATTGGGTATGTAGGGAAAGAAACAATAACATATTAGCCTCGTCAACCCATACCATAGAGATGTACTAGACAGCTCATCTTCTATCTTCAGCAATGGCCGCTTCTGTGACAACAAGGCCAGAGCCATTGTGGGTTTTCTTTACTTCTATGAGTGTAGTGACACTTCATAAATAAACTGAATAGGATCATACCACCACCTACTGTTCTAGAGTGTAGCTGCATACCATGCTGCAGTGTGTTTAGTCTAAACAGATACATAGACAAGGTTGGTGATTTACTGCCATCTACAGTTACAGAATGTTCACACAGCAGTATAATTCATTGGATGATCCCTCCTGCGGACCTGAATGGAATTCTGTGATCCCTCCTGCTGACCTGAATGGAATTCTGTGATCCCTCCTGCTGACCTGAATGGAACTCTGTGATCCCTCCTGCTGACCTGAATGGAATTCTGTGATCCCTCCTGCTGACCTGAATGGAATTCTGTGATCCCTCCTGCTGACCTGAATGGAATTCTGTGATCCCTCCTGCTGACCTGAATGGAATTCTATGATCCCTCCTAACCCATACCAAGCCCCACCCAGTTGACTGCTCAAAATGGTGAAAGCATCAATGGCACTGCCAATGAAAAGAAAAAAAACTATGTCCCATACACATCTATAGGAACGTTCAGAATCCCTGTAGCTGGAAAGAACATTTAAAAAATGCTCCATTACCTGTTGGTCATCCATCTCTACCTTGATGGGAGATATTGTTGGAATCTCCTCGCTCTCAATGCCTATGGAGGAAAGGCGTATATCTTTGGTGAATCATTTAACATTGACTAGAGAGAGAGATTAGGGGCCTTTTTTGGACCAAGATTAAGTCCATAAAATACAGAAAACATTGCATATAGGTCATGAAATTCACTGTTGTAATACAATGCACACACAGATCTTTTATTGTGAGGGGAGTTTACCGGGTATGTCATTCCATAAACAATTATACTTACATCTTTATAAGAAAATAAATGCTACTGAGTAAATACTATAATCAAGACTAAGCCCAAAATCCCGCCTTTACTCCTGTGTGAACTCATACATTTCAGTTATTGAGTATTAATGCCTATACTCACCTTGTTGACTTCGTCCTGGTTTACTCTGATATTTAATGTCTTTTAGAAGTGAGGACACAATGTGACTGGCATTTTCTCCATATGTCTTCATCAGTACTGCCACAATGCCTTTCACTCCCATCATCTTAACACTCTTATCATCCATCTTCCTACACAGATGGCGCTGAAATCGTCTGATCTTCTTTGACTTCAACCGTTTCAGTTTGGCACTGACCTCTGCTTTGACCCTTTTGTAGATATGCTTTCTTGCGGACATCTGAAGACAAACACAATAAATAAAAAGCATTTAGAGTGCATGCACAGTCTGGTTCACAGGACCTTTAAATCCCCCATGAACATAAAAATATTACTGTCAGTGGTAGACTACAGTAAAGCCCGACAACTATTAAAGCACTCCTCCACAATGAGAGTATTAGCTGGGTCGGTGATCATAACACAGACTGATGTCCACAATAGCCAGAGCATAGCATTATTTGTTCCGATGTCAATTTAATTTCAAAATTTAAGACTGTAACCCTGACGTGAGATGTATGCATAACTGTCTTGATTAACTAGCACTTGTATTTCGCCTCGCTAGCTTCGCCCTAATGTGGTAGCTAGCAAGCACGATAGGTATTGCTAGTTATCAATAGCCAATCCAGTAACTGCTGGATGCTAAAGTGAGCTTCGATTGGTCAATAGCGCCGCGATATCGTAGAGTATTTGCATAAAGTTCAACTTTCCCCAACTTTGGTCCCACTCTGTTCACGTCGCCCAACGGTCCTCCGCCCCGCTTCACTTCCCTCCATTGAAAATGAATGGGGCGACAAAACAACGTAAAGCGTCCACATATTCGGAGTCTACAGACTGAGACCACCATCAGAAGGGGATGCGATGCCAGAACACGCACCTCAACAAAATTCCCAACAAACTCCACGTACAAGTCCTTTATTCTATTGAAATGTGTTGACAGTTGGAGAAATTGTTTGAGCCACGTGAGAATCCTAAAAAAGACAACCTATGAAAGCCAACGGTCTGATATTCTAGAACACTGCTGTGCATATGGTACATGTTTAAAAGGCTCTGCATGGTCAATCCGACCTCTGCATTGGCAGTGCAGCATCCATACTTCTTGCTCTTCCCGGAGCAGCAGAGCTGTTGAGCAGAGCTGCTGTGAAGGAAGTCTGTGTTTATACAGGATCTCCCGCCCCCACCTACCGTCAACCAATCATGTCAATGCGGAGCTGTACGGAGCCCTCTGCATCGTTACAAAATTTGGGAGGCACACAGCAATGCGGTACAGAGCTCAATTTGGCCTCTACGTGCCTTTGGAGGCTCCACAATTGTGTCACACCCTCCATATGGAGCCTCCGATCACATTTTCAGATCAAGCATAGAAGGTCAATCTGATGTCTGCATTGGACTTGCAGCATTTACAGTGATATGGCCTCTGCAGAAGTCAGGGCATTCATACTTCTTGTGCTTCGCCTTGCAGAGCTGTTGTGAAGGAAGTTGTCAAGAAAGTGAGTTTGTGTTTATAGAGGTCCTCACGGCCCCCACCTGGCATCAACCAATAATGTCAATGCAGAGCTATACCGAGCACTCCACATTGTTACAAAATTTGAGAGGCGCCTGCACAGTGATACTATGCTCAAATTGGCCTCTAAGTGCCTCCGGAAGCTACGAAATTGCGTCACACCATCCAATCACATTACAGATAAAGCATAAATTGGATTACTCATGACATTTATCTGGATAGGCAGAGACATGATTTACTTCTGTGATTTAATGTAATGTAAACATTTTAATGTAATTACAGCAACTACTTAAAAACTAATGAAGTGTAATTTCATATCAGTTGTTCACTTTTATTATTTCCCCTTACCAGAAATGGGCGTGTCGACGGAAGTGAAGATTTGAGAGCCCGGGCTTTTCAAATGGAGTGCACTGGAGAATGTAGCCTGCAGTAGCCTCATATTCTGAACCAAATCAACTATGCTTTTAGGACTACTCGAATGGACAGTTCAAGCGAGTCTCGGAAGCATTGTACACGTTTTAATGTCGACTAATGGAACTAAAGGATTCAATTTGCTCCCCCTCCCGTGTTCACTGCAAGGATTACATTTTCTTGGTTCACTGCGACATTTTACTTGACCGTTTCGTAGGCAACAGTAACAATCCATTGATAAATCAAGTGTTAAATCGAATCCAAACTTAATCCTCACACTAGCGCACATAACTTACCACAAACAGACTAAATAAACAAATAGTCTAGTATTATTGAAGCTTGTAGGCTACTGTAACATTAGTGCACCATGCAGAATGCGCACACAACCATTCGCGTCAAATGCAAGGATAGTGGTAGGTCCATTACAGCCAATGCAATTCAGACAGTAGCCTAAATGAACGAAAAAGTCATTTTATTGTCATACATGTTAAGGGTTAGCAACCTACCTTCAGATTTGATGCTTTCTCAAATCGTTTGTCTCTGCTGCTGTTTCACTTAACGAATAAATGTCCATTCACAGGATTAACTGTCTCGAATTATCTCGACTAAATACCAAATCAATTGGCTTAAAATGATAAAAACGTACTGTGGCTACATAATTCTACAGAAAAGGACATGCGTTTTATGGTTTCTTTCTGCAGAAACCAATGGTGACGTGTCGCTTTCGGTAGCAACAGAACTGCCTCCTCGTTGTGTGGGTGGAGTGTGAAAGTCAGTCCCTCCCTTCCCTCATTCTCAGAAATGTGCATTTAATAAGTAATACATTTGTTCCCCGTTGAAAGCAGGCGTTTAAAAAGAATAATAAAGAAATATAAAAGTGTATATATATATATATATATATATACAGTTGAAGTCGGAAGTTTACATACACTTAGGTTGGAGATTAAAACTCGATTTTCAACCACTCCACAAATTTCTTGTTAGCAAACTATAGTTTTGGCAAGTCGGTTGGGACATCTACTTTGTGCATGACAGTAATTTTTCCAACAATTGTTTACAGACAGATTATTTCACTTATAATTCACTGTATCACAATTCCAGTGGGTCGGAAGTTTACATACACTAAGTTGACTGTACCTTTAAACAGCTAGGAAAATTCCGGGAAATGATGTCATGGCTTTAGAAGTTTCTGATAGGCTAACTGACATAATTTGAGTCAATTGGAGGTGTACCTGTGGATGTATTTCAAGACCTACCTTCAAACTCAGTGCCTCTTTGCTTGACATCATGGGAAAATCAAAAGAAATCAGCCAAGACCTCAGAAAAACAATTGTAGACCTCCACAAGCCTGGTTCATCCTTGGGAGCAATTTCCAAATGCCTGAAGGTACCACGTTCATCTGTACAAACAATAGTACGCAAGTATAAACACCATGGGACCACGCAGCCGTCATACCGCCCAGGAAGGAGATGCGTTCTGTCTCCTAGAGATGAATGTACTTTGGTGCGAAAAGTGCAAATAAATCCCAGAACAACAGCAAAGGACCTTGTGAAGATGCTGGAGGGAACAGGTAGAACAGTATCTATATCCACAGTAAAACGAGTCCTATATCAACATAACCTGAAAGGCCGCTCAGCAAGGAAGAAGCCACTGCTCCAAAACCGCCATAAAAAAAGCCAGATTACAGTTTGCAACTGCACATGGGGACAAAGATCGTACTTTTTGGAGAAATGTCCTCTGGTCTGATGAAACAAAAATAGAACTGTTTGGCCATAATGACCATCGTTATGTTTGGAGGAAAAAGGGGGAGGCTTGTAAGCCGAAGAACACCATCCCAACCGTGAAGCACAGGGGTGGCAGCATCATTTTTTGGGGGTGCTTTGCTGCAGGAGGGACTGGTGCACTTCACAAAATGCATGGCATCGTGAAGGAACATTATGTGGATATATTGAAGCAACATCTCAAGACATCAGTCAGGAAGTTAAAGCTTGGTCGCAAATGGGTCTTCCAAATGGACAATGACCCCAAGCTTACTTCCAAAGTTGTGGCAAAATTGCTTAAGGACAACGAAGTCAAGGTATTGGAGTGGCCATCACAAAGCCCTGACCTCAATCCTATAGAAAATGTGTGGGCAGAACTGAAAAAGCATGTGCGAGCAAGGAGGCCTACAAACCTGACTCAGTTACACCAGCTCTGTCAGGAGGATTCGGCCAAAATTTCCCAACTTATTGTGGGAAGCTTATGAAAGGCTACCCGACACGTTTGACCCAAGTTAAACAATATAAAGGCAATGCTACCAAATACTAATTGAGTGTATGTAAACTTCTGACCCACTGGGAATGTGATGAAAGAAATAAAAGCTGTAATAAATCTCTCTACTATTATTCTGACATTCACATTCTTAAAATAAAGTGGTGATCCTAACTGACCTTAAACAGGGAATATTTACTAGGATTAAATGTCAGGAATTGTGAAACTGAGTTTAAATGTATTTGGCTAAGGTGTATGTAAACTTCCGACTTCAACTGTATATAAGACTTGGTCTTTACCAAATAGGCCTATCTTCTATATACTACCCCTACCTTGTCACAACACAACTGATTGTCTCAAACGCATAAAGAAAGAAAAGAAATTCCACAAATTAACTTTTTACAAGGCACACCTGTTAGATTGTGATGCATCCCAGGTGACTACCTCATGAAGCTGTTTGAGAGAATGCCAAGAGTGTGCAAAGCATTCATCAAGGCAAAGGGTGGCTACTTTGAAGAATCTAAAATATACAATTAGTTTAACACTTTTTTGGTTACTACATGATTCCATATGTGTTATATCATAGTTTTGATGTCTTCACTATTATTATACCATGTAGAAAATAATCAAAATGAAGAAAAACCCTTGAATGAGTAGGTGTGTCCAAATGTTTGACTGGTACTGTATATATATATTAATCTTCATCAATGAAATACATCACAATATAGGCTACAATATAGGCTACATCACAAGAAACATGCATAGTTAAATAGAATTGTAAAATTAAATACATCTACATTTTTAATCAACATAAAACAATTACTCAGATTACACAACAAAAATACATTATTATTTAACCACATTTATCAGCTGTGCCCCAATTACACACAAGCTTTAATTACATTCTCCCCTTCAATTTCTGTTCTCAGTCACTTAAACAGGTGTAATGGCCAGTGATTTTAAGATTATTTTATTTGTCTTAAGTCAGTTTTACAGAATGTTTTTCAACGTTCACTCAAAATCAAAGTCAATAATCTGGTTCAAAATGAAGGTTCAAATAAATCAATAATTGTTAAAAGTTCAATTAAGTCAAAAAATAAACATGAAATAAAATCAACACATTAACCCACCTTAACAAACCATCAAAACCAAAGAGACTGTAATTAATTAAGCATTAAGGCCCGAGGGGGTTTGGTATACGGCCAATATAGCACGGCTAAGGGCTGTTCTTATGCACGACGCAACAGGGAGTGTCTGGATACAGCCCTTAGCCGTGGAATATTGGCCATGTACCACACACCCTCAAGGTGTCTTATTGCTATTATAAACTGGTTACCAACGTAATTAGAAGAGTTAAAAGTAATATTTTTTCAAACCCATGGTTTATTGTCTGACAGACTACGGCTTTCAGCCAATCAGCATTCAGGGCTTGAATCACCCAGTTTATAATAATCAATATATCACACAAATAATAGAAGGATACACATCTATCAAATCACCATAATTTTTTTTTTTTAAAACAGCTTCAAAGCAATGATCTAAAAAAAATTAAGGCTGTGGTTTTAAAGTACCAATGCAGCTGTTTTTATATCAATATCAAATCATTTCTAGGTAACAATTAAGCAACTTACTATAATAGTCTTCCATTCAAATGGGCAAAAATAGCTTTAAGCAAAAAACTATTTCTCAAGCAAGAATTTTGCTAGGACTGTCTGGGAGTGGTCTGAGTGGAGATGGGAAAACTGAAAGCTAACTTATTGACAGAGAGGTTTGGAATTCTCTTTGTTATTGGTCTATTAACCAATTTACCGTATGGTGATGTCACCATGGAAAACCGAAACTCCCACCCATGCAAACCTGCTGATTAGAAGGTCCTGTGTAGATTGTATTTTCAACCACCAACTATCAGGAAATAACAGTGATACAATTTGTTCATACTTTAACAGTGCTGGTTTAATGAGCTGTTGTACAATATGAAACAAAAATTAGGAACAACAGAATTTTGAATGCACTGGGCCTTTAAGGCTGCAGAAAAAGGTAAACACCTCTAAGACAGCTGAATGTCTGGGAATGGATACTTACTGCAACAATTAAACACAAAGACAATATACAGTAAGTCGTGGCCAAAAGTTTTGAGAATGACACAAATATTAATTTTCACAAAGTCTGCTGCCTCAGTTTGTATGATGGCAATTTGCATATACTCCAGGATGTTATGAAGAGTGATCAGATGAATTGCAATTAATTGCAAAGTCCCTCTTTGCCATGCAAATGAACTGAATGCCCCAAAAACATTTCCACTGCATTTCAGCCCTGCCACAAAAGGACCAGCTGACATCATGTCAGTGATTCTCTCGTTAACACAGGTGTGAGTGTTGACGAGGACAAGGCTGGAGATCACTCTGTCATGCTGATTGAGTTCGAATAACAGACTGGAAGCTTCAAAAGGAGGGTGGTGCTTGGAATCACTGTTCTTCCTCTGTCACCCATGGTTACCTGCAAGGAAGCACGTGCCGTCATCATTGCTTTGCACAAAAAGGGCTTCACAGGCAAGGATATTGTGGCCAGTAAGATTGCACCTAAATCAACCATTCATCAGATCATCAAGAACTTCAAGGAGAGCAGTTCAATTGTTGTGAAGAAGTCTTCAGGGCGCCCAAGAAAGTCCAGCAAGCACCAGGACAGTCTCCTAAAGTTGATTCAGCTGCGGGATCAGGGCACCACCAGTACAGAGCTTGCTCAGGAATGGCAGCAGGCAGGTGAGAGTGCATCTGCACGCACAGTGAGGCAAAGACTTTTGGAGGATGGCCTGGTGTCAAGAAGGGCAGCAAAGAAGCCACTTCTCTCCAGGAAAAACATCAGGGACAGACTGATATTCTGCAAAAGGTACAGGGATTGGACTGCTGAGGACTGGGGTAAAGTCATTTTCTCTGATGAATCCCCTTTCCGATTGTCTGGGGCATCCGGAAAAAAGCTTGTCCGGAGAAGACAAGTTGAGCGCTACCATCAATACTGTGTCATGCCAACAGTAAAGCATCCTGAGACCATTCATGTGTGGGGTTGCTTCTCAGCCAAGGGAGTGGGCTCACTCACAATTTTGCCTAAGAACACAGCCATGAATA